>NW_021133124.1:0-586 GCF_004193835.3 Ostrinia furnacalis | reverse complement strand
GAGGTGTAGGGGCACAGGTCGATGACGATGGCTTCGGGCGTGTACGTATCGGTGCGGGCTGTGGTGACAGCCGGGGCCACTCGGTAGCGGGCCACCACGGTGGAGCCCGCCAGCACTTCCTCCCCCACAGCGGCGGTGGCGTATTCGGCGCCCTTACGGCTGTTGCCGCTGGTGCTGCCGCTGCCGTCGCCCACGGTGTTCGCATACTCGCTGGCGTTGTCGTAGTCGCTCTTGTAGGCCTCGGTGGTTCGGCCCGCCGTCACCACCCGCAGGTTCACAGCCTTGGCCGCGTAGTTGATGGTGCCGAGGCTGTTGATGAAGGCGCCCGCGCCGTCATCGGTCACGGTGTGGACCACCACCACGGTGCCATCGGCAGTGCGGCCGGTTTCCTGGGTCAGCGCGCTGGTGCTGCCGCTGGATTTGGTGACCGCAAACGGGCGGTCGATTCTTTCAACGCTCATGGGATCAGCTCCTGATCAAGATGCACGCGGCCAATTGACGCCGAGGCCGGAGGTGGATGCGGGGGTAACAGACTCCAGCACTGAGCGCACGGTCCAGGTCACGTCGCTGGACTTGGATGCGTTAG
>NW_021133123.1:0-564 GCF_004193835.3 Ostrinia furnacalis | reverse complement strand
TTTTTTTCTGCTGAACATAGGCTGTATAAAATATTCTCAAAATAGTAAAAAACCTTTGACAATTTACTATTTGATAAAGAATTTACGTATTTATTATTGATTAGGACTAATGTATACCATGATTTACAATTATGGAGTCGGTGTTGGAAGATTTGAAGATTTTATAGTTTCCTTGAGCTGTCACTTGACAGCCTGGCACACTTTTACGAGTGTGGATCAAAGTATTTTGGTTTGACTATAGAGCGTGAGAACACGCACACAGTCACAATTATTTTAGTGTGAATAAAAATAGCGTCGAAAATACCTAAACTTGACATGCCACGCTAGACGTAAACGCTCTTAAATATCGATCAAACTTATATGACAGTTTGGGATAACCCCATTGTTGTACCATATACTTATTTACTTATACGTATCCAATGTCAATGACATAATTAATTATTTACTAAAGATTACTATTACATATTTAGGTTTACGGCAGCTATGTCAACTTATTTGAACAACCATGATTGTTTAATAAAGGATTTAGATACTGTTGAATGATATAAATCAGCAATAAGGTGG
>NW_021133121.1:0-564 GCF_004193835.3 Ostrinia furnacalis | reverse complement strand
ACACATATTTTTTTTTCGTGTTTGGATCATCCATTTAGGAGGAGTAGGGATTTAAAGAGAGGTATATTTTGCAGTTTTGCCTCACCTATCGCCTTAATCTAAGTTCGAAGCTAGAATCGCGCAAATCCACGAAAACTCGTAAGAAAAGTTACATTAGCTGCTTAATATACGTTAATGCTACCTTAATGCAAAAAGTAACTTACACGAAGCTCCTTTAATTAACAAAAGGCTTAACGGCGAGGTAATAATGGCTCACATAAGGCGCTATCTTTGTTTTTGGCAACGTACCTAGCCTCTTGGGTAGTAAAAACAGAACAGCTAATTGATTTGAAACTCTAGGAGAACATTAAAGCTAACTTTCGAAAAAAAAAGTTTATGAAATAATTGTTAAATTATGAGAAAATAAACTGTGGACAGTGCTTAGTAAATTATACAATAGTACGTATGCGTTATCCCATTAACTTACCCAATTAACATAAACCGGCTGCGCGCATTATATAAGGTGTTATTTTTTGTACTGATCATACTTTACCAACGCATCTAATAAAATCATACAAATACAAA
>NW_021133118.1:0-508 GCF_004193835.3 Ostrinia furnacalis | reverse complement strand
CTTTGTACATAAAAGTGCGTTCAAAAAGTTTTCAAAATGTGTTGATTTTGCTTTCATGCTACTACGCTTTTTTATTAATTTGTCTAGTGACATTTTGAATGTGATTATAAAGTATTTAAATGAAGTTGTGACAATGATAACCGATGCAATAAAGTAATAAAATTGAATGGCCTATTGAGAATAATGCACAGCTGTTTGATAACAAAGAACCACAGTAGATAAATTAAACAGTACGGAAGCTTCATACAAACGCTCGAAATCAGACTCACGCACACAGACGCACGCTTTACACGAGCTCTAAGCGAACCTCGCAGTCCATCCGTCGCGAGTGTCGCGCGCGTTGTGTTTTTAATAATAATTTTATTGCATGCACTGTCCGCTGTATTTTTAAAAAACATGCCACGAGTGTATTGCGTAGTATAAGGCTGCTTGAACTCGGCATCTTCAAAACCAGAACTTTAATTTTTTAAACTTCTTAATAATTCTGAATTGTAAAAATTATTAAATA
>NW_021133116.1:0-101648 GCF_004193835.3 Ostrinia furnacalis | reverse complement strand
AAAATAAAATAAGAGATTTTCAATCTCCTGATAAGTGAGCCATTTATCAATCACAATTTTACATTCACGCAAGGTAAGTTTGTAGATGTTGAGAAGTCTATTAATTTTATTATATAATTTAGGACTCAGGAACCGATATTGTCGACTCGCCACTCCAAGTACGCAGGAATACATTTGTGTAAGGTGAAGGTGACAATAGGTGTAGATGCCCAGCGATGGTGGCTAGTACAATCTTCGTTGACCACTAGACCAGAACCACAGAAATCCGTCTGGGCTACGACTCATCTAATAAAAGTTCCCCAACTCCGGACCCACCTATAGGAAATTCGCCCGCTGCCCAGCGGTTGGACCGGTAGGGTGGTGTGTCGTTCTACAGGCAGGGCCCACTCAATGTTCACTCGCGACCCACCACTGGGTCGTGACCCATAGTTTGGGAAACCCTGCACTAGACTATTATCTCCTTTATTCTTGCATTCCTATTAATGCTATATCAGCAAACTACTACACTTGGTTGCAGAATTCACTCCAGCGACACCACCAAACTGTAGCGAGGGAGTCCCCCCATCTTCAATGTCACAAATGGTAGAATTAACAGATTTTCCAAGCTACTAAATTGATTGATAACTTGGTAAATGATTCCACATTTCCACGTCAATGTCGTAAGAGGCAACTAAAGGGGAACATTAGACGTCCCCAATCCGTCTGGCCAGTGTGAGGAGTGTAGTGACAGAGATTGTGTCACTATCCTGTTATAGAGACTAAATGATCTGATGATTTGCTTCCAGGCATCTCCGAAGTAACCGGCTTCATCAACACCAAGTACGCGGACCCGGCGGGAGACCACCCCGACGTGCAGCTGTTCTTCGGCGGCTTCCTGGCCGACTGCGCCAAGACCGGCATGGTGGGCGAGCGCCTGGACAACGGCTCGCGGACCATACAGATCATACCCACTGTACTGCATCCCAAGAGCAGGGGACGGCTTGAGATCGCGTCCGCTGACCCCTTCGAGTATCCCAAGATCTTTGCCAAGTAAGTTGTTCTGCATATACTTACCAAGACCGGCATGGTGGGCGAACGCCTGGACAACGGCTCGCGGACCATACAGATCATACACATTTTCACAGCACAGCTAGACATCTTCGCACGACACAATTCCCTCGCATATCTCTGGGAAACGCAGCATCCTCTCCCTCCCCCAAGGATCTCCACAATGTGCCCGCATCCAGGTTCTTCCCGCGACCTTCACCAGATCGTCGGTCCACCTAGTGGGAGGTCTGCCCACATGCTGATAACATGTTCCATCGTAATAAACTTCTTTCCGACATAATTTAATAAAGAAAACACCTAAAATGACCTAAAACCACAATTTTATTTTGCTTTTCACATGTCAATAAGCCAGTGAGTTACGTTACTGTGACAGCTAAGGTATTTTTCGATGACATCTTTGAAAATTGCAACTCATGGTAAGTTATTTGTATGAAACTTAATAAAAACTTTAGTCGCTATCGTATTCAATTAGATAGGTTTTTTACCTAACGATTTGAGATGAACTCATGGTAGTGTTTTTAGTTTTGCTGTGGTTCAGCTACTAACCGCTAGAGGCGCTGTACAATTTGCCATACATTTTTTTACGCCCTCGATAGCGAGATGCTCGGTAGGTAAACTCATGGTAGAGGCACAGAATGCTATATCGTTCAGTTATATACGATAGTTAACATGTGCAAAAGCTAAGGTAATTTTTCAGTTTTGCACTGTGGTAAAAGCGAAGCAAAATATCCTAAAAAAAGCTTTCCAAAGGATTAACACTCTAATCAGTCGAATTTGTTGTCAATAACGGAAATCCAAAACGGCGCGTACTTACCTAAGTAGAGACTAGAGAGTATAGTGGTAGATATAGGTAACTAGGTACTACATTACAAATACGGTTTCCAAATCTGTGAATTCTACAGTGTTTTGTTTACGTCAAGATCAAAAGTTACTTTCATGCAACGGATAAAAATAAACTTTAAAAAATCTTAAAAAGCTCAAGATAAAGTTAAATATTATAACAAACAATTTGACATTAATTTAATTCCTACATATTGTAAACATATTTATTTTAATTTTGCCTGTTTAATTGCCTAACTTACACACTATCATAAAATCAACCTATCCTATAACTCACAATGGAATATTCAAATTAGACGTTTTACGAATCTTTTTTAGACTAGGAACTATAATAGGTAGATACATCAGTATTATTTATAAATTTAAAATGTTAAGTTACATACAATCATAAAGGATTCTCCTTAATTGTTCTGGTAGGTGTATGCGTAGGTAATCATCTTGTTCATTGATGAAGGCTCATTCAACCATTAACTAACAAGCAACAACTCTTTGTTAAGTATTATTGTATTCGCAAAAGTGGTGGGTGTTTACAATGAAGCTTCTGCTCGCTACCTACGAACATCCTAGACCTATTTTTAGCACCTGTTACTTTAATACAATATTTTTCTTGAAGCACGAACGACACCTTGACATCACTTTACGTTAGGACACACACTTTAAATTTAGATTTACGAAAAATTTACTCTACATCAAAAGTAACTCATCTAAAATACTTACAGGATCGACAATTTTTAATTAATTCGAAGAAGTTTTGATATGAGGTTGAGGTGCGTATGGAATATGGAAATATTGACCATTTAGATATAATTCGGTGAATCGACTATAGAGAAGTGTGTCAGTAGAATTAACGGCGCAAGCGCAGCGTAGTGACCCGTGATCCGGGTCGACGTCTTCGCAGAGACGTCTCGAGGTTTTCTCAAACATGATGAAAAACAAAATTCTAAGGATGAGTCATAAAATAACAGTGTTCAAATAAATTATCTAGCGAATAGTTGGTTTGGCACTTTTTACCTCTTAAGTTACGTTACATGAACGTTTCCTCACCGTTTACTTTCATAATTTGTACATCTAGTGCTTCTTATCTATGTTATATTATAATAATGTTCAGTACCTACTTGTGGTTAAATACAAGATATTTTATTTTATTAGGTATTATTTATTTTTATGAATTTTTAATTTTTTTCGGTTATAAATCGTACCAACTTAACTTCCTACTCCACATTTTAAAACAGATCCAAGTCTGATAAGTTCGAATTTAACAATACTACAGTCGACTTCTGAGCGTCTCTACATTACGGGCACAATTAAGTACGGTCCTTGGGTAGATTTTAATTAAAAATGTATTAGATTGAACTATTGCAGATCGTCGAACGTGTAACCTCGTAGGTAATTGTATCAATCATGTTCTACTTGAAGTCTTGGCTATGCAAACAACGTTAGTTGTTCATAAACTGAGGTACCTACTTAATTAGTTGCCGTTCTAAAGTTTTACCGTAAAAGTCATGCTAAGTTAGTCAAGGTAGAAATCGATTATTTTAACGCATGGAAACGGTATTCCGTTTTGTGAGGAAGACCTATCAACTTCAACACAAATAATATCTAGGTAGGTAAGTACTATACCAACCGTACNCCCATGCTGGACAACTGATTCAGCAAGTCCCGGTGATCAAATTTCTTGGTATTACAATTGACGAAAACTGTTGTTGGAAGTTTCATGTTGATAGTGTATGTGAAAAGTTAAGTAGGTTTGTGTTCGTACTCCGTAAACTTAGAGAGACAGTCTCGGTGGAGGTAGCCTTACAAACATATCATGCCTATGTCGTCTCAGTACTGCAGTATGGTCTTATCATATGGGGAAACTGCACTGATATTGTCATGGTATTCAGAGTCCAAAAAAAATGTATAAGGGCTGTCTGTGGTGCTAAATTTAGAGATTCTTGCAGACCACTGTTCAAAAAAATGTCACTATTGACTCTTACCTGCCTATACATCAAACAGATTTGTATATTTGTTAAAAATAANGGACATACATTTAAAGATTAAATCCTAATATCTCACTCATGTAATTATAAATATATTTATTTTTACTGACCGATAACTTTTATTTAGGTACTTTAGTCTGAGAGAGCTGGCGAGTATGAAACGAACGAAGTCTTACTCGAGTCCGCATTACTTCGTTAGTCTATGCCAGATTTTAACTGTCACTGTTTTAGTTCCAAAAAAATCCGCTAGACGTCTCAACGTTTTGAAAATCGAATGTGCGTCTTACGTTCGTTTTTTCACGATTCCAAATTCAAATTTTGAATAATTTGTGCCAGCTCTACAACCTACATTTTGGATTTCAATAATCCATAGACAATCTACACCATACGTTTTTATTATCAGAATCCGCGTTAAGCATTTATTAATTCGCGATAAAATATAACTCCGTGTCTATGCTTGGACTGAGGGCATTTCTACGTCAAATGACAGTCCAAGATCTAAATCTGTAGACTTTCTACAGTGCATTTTTACCTCGTTTTTTCTCCTACGCTTTTCGACCTTAAGACAGGTCGGTAAGGTTCAAAATGCTACTGTATTCCCACTACCCTAAGTGAGTCTACTGTGGAATCAGTAGGAGGCTTCGTGTCCTGCTAGAATGTATAAATCGTTACCGTCTTCGCTGGACAGCGTGTTGTTTTGGAGAATATGCGACTCCAACACCACCACTCTGTAAAAAAGGATTTAAATTACTTAATTTGGTTTAAATATATCATTATGCGTTCCGTCCGCACTAATTTACCAGAGAAAAATAGAAGATTTGGCCTAAACTCCATACACTTTGGTGAGATGGGTGGTGGCCTGATATTCTCATACATCTCGTTTAGTTGGTGATAGATAGTGTCGATTTATTAATTGATAGTTAAAATAATCAATTATTAATCGATAAATCGATTATACTGTCGCAAAACTATAGATATTAATTGATTGCAATACATAGATTGAGGACACTAGTTCGTTAATTCAATATGATGATGATGATCATTATACTAACTTGTCGTAACGTCTTATACCGTAACAGTATTTGGTTCATCATCATTTCATCAGGACTTCCTCTGCTAAGTATAGGCCTCCCCCAATGTAGATTGGGCGGTTGGTAGTAGCGTGCGTTTAGCGCCTTCTTGTTTACCTTTATAAGGTCGTCTGTCCACCTTGTGAGTGGACGTCCCACGCCGAAGACTCCAGATTAGCCAATCGGTAGCAGCTTGCGTTTAGCGCCTTCCTGCTACCTTTATAAGGTCGTCTGTCCACCTTGTGAAAGTCCCAAGCTGCGATTACCGGTACTGGCCTCCTCTCTAGAACCTTGCTGCATCGGCCGTCAGTCCTGCATACTAGTTTGTTAACTCATTCATATACTCACTTGTCGTGCCCCAGATGATCATCCATTAGTATATCTTCTTAAGTTTGGCACAATCTTTATGGGACACCCTGTATACTCACTTGTCATGCCCCAGCAGACGATACGCTCGCGAGTGGTCCGTTATCTCCTGCGTGACGTCAGCGTGACGTAACGACCGGCCTTGCACGCCGTGCCGGTGGAACGCTAGCACCGAATCCGCCAGGCACACTGCGGAACAAATTAATATTTATTTATTCAAATCCTGTATGTATGAACGACAGCACATCAAGCTATACAAGGGGAAAAAAGTCTTATCATATGGGGAAACTGCACTGATATTGTCATGGTATTCAGAGTCCAAAAAAAATGTATAAGGGCTGTCTGTGGTGCTAAATTTAGATATTCTTGCAGACCACTGTTAAAAAAAATGACACTAAAGTCAAAGTCAAAGTCAAAATTTCTTTATTTGTTTAAACTAATAAATAGTTCTTACAAATCGTCATTTTGCTCTTAAGGAGCCTCTACATGTCTCATAATCTTTTTACCCTACCAGCGCTTCGAGACCAACATTTGTTGACACTATTGACTCTTACCTGCCTATACATCAAACAGATTTGTATATTTGTTAAAAATAACTTAGGTCTGTTTTCAGCAAAACAGGTGGTCACTGTAAAACAATTGGGGGAACGTCCTATAAACCTACTTCAGATTCCCCTTTGCAGGTTGACAATGGTCCAGAAAAATTGTTATTATATGGCCATTAAAGTTTTTAACTCATTGCCCGCGGAATTAAGAGGGCTTAGCGGATCTCAGTTTCAAACCAAACTGCATGCATGGCTTGTGGAGAGGTCGATCTACTCATTAAATGAATATTTTAATTGTAATGTTAAGTGACATACAATAAGTACATTATTATCCTGAGGTGACATTTTCAATATGATATGACAATAATTATTCAATATGACATTCTGTATTAGTTTATAATTTAATTAATGATAATTTATTAGTTTTCTGTTTTTAATCAATTAATGTAATATGACATGTTAGTATTATTTTCGATATAAAGTCTACTACACTTTTTAATATTTGCACGCTTCCTAGTTTGAGCAAATTTCAGTGAAACCTACCAAATCTATGTAAGACCACTTATGTACCTGGAATTACGCAAATAAAGAAATTTGATTTGATTTGATTTGATTTGAACCTTATAAAAGGGCTCTTTATAATGAAAATCCATTGGACCCATTCATCATTGTAATGATGATCATTTCATAATTGACGCCATAAGAAGACAGATTGTGAGACAGACAGCTGTAGCTGTAGCTAGACGTGGGAAAATTTCAAGGCATAAAGAAATCTTTGATTTATTTACCAATACTGCTAGTCACACCCAATTATAGAGTTCGATAAAAACTTAGGGAAATGGCTCTGCTCGTACATTCACTTCTTAGAATTATATTTCTGGAAACGAGTAGGATTCGATTGATTTATGAATAGCTTTTTTTTATAATTTCAAAATTTTTATTCAAAAGTGTTTCTATTCAAAAGCTATACTTAATTACTACTAGATTATTGTTCTGTCAGAATATAATATTTTTTTAAAGATTTTCTGTTACACTGAAAATATAATATACCAGATAAATACGATTTGTCAATGTAATTAACAAGATTAGGCATAATAATAGTTATTATGACTATTCAAATTATAATGGCTACACTTGGTTACGATTATGAACACAAATAAGTATAAGACTTCCGTAGTTTCTTACAGTGTAGGTTAACGTCTCATAATAATGTAATTTTTAAGGGACATTAATTAAATTACATAATTCAGCTTGTTACAAACGTAGCAAAAAAACTAAGTCAATAGATAAAACCGTTACACGTACGCTTCGTAGTTAATTTCTCTAAAAATATATTGTTGTTATTAATTGGTAAACGATAAGTTAAAGCAAGGTAGGTACTCGTATATTCTATGAGTGTTTTGTTGCACTACCTATCACAGAATGTTGCATTCTTTGATATCATACATTTACTATAGGTACAGTTACATAAGCATGCTAATAAAATACTTATTAAATTTAAATGCAAGTAATTTGCATTTCAAAACACTTGTGACAAGGTGAACAAATATTATTGAAAAGTTCACGGCCTTCGAAACTGGTAGATCACGAAGTGCTTCTTTTGTATCAATTTGAGTTTGCTTTTGCTATTAGTCTGAAAAATCAAAATTTACGAAACAAACTGAAATTAAAAGTGGCAAAAGTAAGTTCTCTAGTATTTGTGAGAACTAGGTGAGTTTTGAATAGACGCAGTGGTAATGAGATGACGTATATTATGCCGTATCACTTTCAAAAGAGTCAAGACCGTAAACCGCATTTGCGGGATCTAGTTACGGTCACTCGTCTCGCCGCAGCAAATCAAATGACAAAAATAATGTAATAAGTTCAGTTGGAAACCTCCGTTATACTTAATAAACTTGCCCAGTGATCCAGAGCAGAAATCTGCTGAACGTGATTCACATCTCTCGCTCAACTTTCATTGGAAAAATATTACATTAACTCTAAACGGGATTTGAGACTACATAATATTTTCAATCATAGACCTTTATCAACTATTCCATGATGATCATTTGACCATAATATCACCTTTAGTAAGAACTTCACTTCTTAATGTAGAATTAAATTCCTAGGTACTTTGTAGTTAATGTAGAGTAAATACTTGTCGTAAACAAGGAAAAGTAGGTGTGTAACCATACTTTTTAACCCCCTGGGGCCAAGATCGAAATGAGGATGTAGCTTACAATGCAAAAATTACAGTACAGGTTTATTAATTACATCACCTCAATAGGGCATCGTTCGTTCGTTTCAGCCAAATGACGTCCACTGCTGGACAAAGGCCTCCCCCAAGGTTTTCCACAATGAACGGTCCTGCGCCGCCCGCATCCAGGCTCTTCCCGCGACCTTTACCAGATCGTCGGTCCACCTAGTAGGAGGCCTGCCCACGCTACGCTTTCCAATAGGGCATAATAACGCCAAAAAGGACAAGGAAGAAGACAAAAACAACTTGGATTATTAAAATACCTGTTTAGTCTATCTCCCCATTTATTCATTCGAATTATTTATTCAGAGAATACTAGAATTTTAGCAAACCAACACAACAACGGCACTTTATTGGCTATTTCTCACCGTCACGGTTCTCATCGTCACCTTCGTGGCGAATTTTATTTCTAACTTATTTCAACTTTTTGTAAACAAAATTTGTAGCGCTTGATGTGAAGATTGTATTCTCAGTAAATCAGTAAAATAGTGAGTCTCGTTTGGAAGATTTAACGTTTTGAATTTTTGATGCCACGAAAGTGATTCTGTACTTCACAGCAATAATTTTTTCAAACTTTACTATTGTAAATGACTCTTATAAAACATATATTTTGTCTTATTTTCATAGATAAATAGCAATAACATAATATAAATAGGTACCTACTTAAAAACAAGATAAAATTTTACCGATTAGGTCACCTACTAAGTTACAAGATTCTACGCAATTGGTTTTAAGGGTGACACTGGTGGCATTCTGAAATGCTAAAGAAGCAAAAAACGGATTATCAGTACCTAAATAAAAAGAACTCTAACTGATTTATCACGTCCTCAGCAAAAATATATTTTTAATTTAGGCCAGATGGCCTCGTATTTTTGTTGTACAACTTTTAACTCAAACTTCAGATTAAATTTATCTTACAAACAGATACACAGTCACATATACAGACATACATACAGTCATACAGACAGACAACAAAAATACGAGGCCCTTATTTATTTATTGATGTACTGATCTCTACTTTACCACGTATAATNAAATCCGTTATTTTTAATTCCATCACAACAGGTTATGGGCCCAGGCACATATCTGTGTAGTGAGAAAGTTAAAGTGATCGCAATAGTATTAGTATTTCTCGCTTCGGTAACGGGTTGCCGGCTTGCACGTGAAGTCGTGAAAGATCTTGTTAAGATCGGACAAGACAGGACGATAACAATAACGAAATGGAAGGGAATCACAATTCTATTAGATTGGAAGGATCCAACAATTGGAACGTGTGAAAGTTCCAGACACAGGTGCTATTGAGAAGCCAAGGATTGATGGACATCGTTGAGGGACGGTCGGACGCGGAGGAAGGCAGGGCTAAGTCAGATGCCAAAGACGCCAAAGCACAGTCGATAATAGTGTCCAGGATGACCGAGAAGGCGATGCTGCACATCTTAACATGCAGTACATCCGCAGCAATGTGGACCAAGCTGATGAGTGTATACGAGCAGAAATCGGAGACAAGTATACATACAGGGTGGAAACGATAAGTGATCTCACTCGATTCAAAGTCAAAGTCAAAGTCAAAATTTCTTTATTTGTTTAGACTAATAAATAGTTCTTACAAATCGTCATTTTGCTCTTAAGGAGCCTCTACATNAAGTACCCTATTGCTTCCCGTTAAATATTAGCATTTGAGAAATGCGGCGTCGTGACCGACGTCATCTGTCCCCGGAGGCAATGTTTACATAAAATTAGCGGGTGTAGCAAGACCTATTATTTGAAATGAGCGCGTTCAGAATGAAAGTGAGGGCGTTCGCATTGTTGAAGTTAGAGATCTTAATAGAAACCAGCGAAAAGGCAGCGGCGTGCGCACAGCGCGCTTTGTTGCCGCGAGCGAGCAAAAACGTGAGGCGGGATGTAGGTCGCGGCAAGTGCACGATGCACGCACCCACTCTGCGTCATTCCCGCAAAAAATGTCACCAAAAGGCTTTTCGTGACATTACCTCTACGTATCAGAAATACGGATTTAATGAGATGTCTATTACACTTCGCTACGGTCGTCACGATCACCGTTAAATAACTCACGACCTTCTTCTAAAACCTTCACTTATTTCAAGTTATTGGTACCTTTATTACATAGGCGCATTTTTGTAATTTTGTTTAAATACTCAATGCTTGTAGTTCGTTGAAGTCTTTTCTTAGGACGGTTAACAAATTACGTGTAAAAGGCAGTAATTTTATGAAAATTACTACAAACAATTTGATAAATAGAAGCTCCAATTTATAAGCCATAGCTACACCAATACACCACCACCATACAACCATCGTAAAGTCCTGAAAGTCTGGAACGTCTTTGATATATTTCATCCAAACTATGCATTTAACCAGTAAATCATTCGCTAAAGGTTTCTTACCTGCCAAATTGTTGGTCTACCTTATACCTAGTTACCAAATATTGAATTCTCTTTGTTCCCTCGTTTGCGCTCAAATGCCATTTGTATGTCAGTCGTGTCACGCTTTTGCGTTTGGGCTTGGGCCTTGTTGTGGTACATAACTTCGTAGTTAAATTTCACGATAATTTGCGCTGTTAGAAATATGTTTTGAAACCCGACTTGAGCGTCTAATGGAGCTTTGTAAACAAACGCACACGTTGTAACTTTCGCAATACGGCAAGCTTTGTATGCATCAATAAAATATAAAAGCAAAAGCCATGATAATTATGTGTTGCAATGTGGGCGAGCGGTGTGCAGAAAATCTTCGTTATATACAAAACATTAAAGCTTAGGTACTACTCGTATAGCTATTTAGCGTAAAGCTTCATGGAAAATTCTTTGTTAGTTCTCATAATAGGTCTCCTAAATAGAGCTACACACACATAGTAGTTAGGTGCATTTAGTTTTTGACATGAAGGTAAGGTAAGCTTGGTAGGTATCTTGGCATCAATAGCAATTAAATAGTAATAACAACTTTCTGACCAATGTAATGGATACATTTTCTCTATCCGATCTGACATTCAATTATCGGAGTAATTTCAAATTAAATCCATATTGTACAGTCCAGCGCATTTGTTGACGCAACAAATATCTGATTTCTTGCCATTTGATATTAAACACCAGCATAGTGTTTCGATCTACAGACTGTTTCAACACGGCAACGAAACTATCATGATCACAGAGCTCTGCGAAATTGTAACAATTCGCTACTTCAGGTCAATTACCTGGTCTAGGACAGCGCAACTGAATTCATGCCAAATAGTTTTTTTTACTAAAACACGTGATTGGAATTAAAAGTTTTTAAAATTCGCCATTCGATTTATTTAATTAAAGAAATACTTAATTGACCGTAAAGCTCGTAACTAATCAATAGTACGGATTGACACGTCTATTAGTTAGCAGGAATACCTACTACGAATAGTTTCTTAGGAAGGATGACCGATTTAAGCTTCATTTTCAGAAGAAAACCAAACAATGTGTTTTATTAATTTTACAGCTGAGGCAACACAAGCTATTCACAAACACTACGAGTATTCATCCATTATTTGTTGTAAAGCTCTACAATATTTGGAGCTTTTCAAAAAGTTAATTTCACTGATTTTTTCACATTCTATTAAAGGTAATGGAACTTTAGAAGTATCCTCCGACCTTAGCACATACATAAGTACAAAATAAGTTTATTTCCAGAAGTGAGTGCCTACATTCAAGGATGTCAACAATCTTTTTTAGCTACAATAATCACTTTTCAGACATCGTATACATTGTTACTTATCTTTCTTCGCTAAAAACTGTCTGTTAAATAACGGTCAAGTTGTTGCTTATGTGGACAGAGGCAGGTGTCGTAAACACCCGGAACGTGGTAGATTAGAGTCGGTAATGACTAGGAAGCACATTTCTGTCTGGCTTCAGTGAAGATTTGGGTCTAAAGGGCGTCACACAGACGACGTTCACCGGTGCCATTTTTGCACAAAATTGCAGTTTTAGTGGGATTAGTACCACGCCATATGTATCACTAAGCTGTTTCAGTAAGTAAGTAAGTAAGTAAGCATTTATTTACTGCACACAAAGTCACATACATAGTTCGACAAAATAACATAATACAATATTTAACATGCACATTCAAAAATAAAAAAATAAAAAATAAATAACAATGAGAAATGAAATAATGTGAGCAGAGTTGCGGCAGCAAAAGGTCTCCGTCTCAGCATGTGTCACAAGCTAATGCCTGGACGCTGATTTTCAGACGGCGGCCGACGAAAGTGGAGAGCGGCGGTAATCGCCGCAGCAATACGCAAGGGTATTAAAACACAAATGATAAGGAAAAATTAAATAAATAAAAAGTGAAAATTAGTTAATGTCAAAATGATATATTAAATTATGTAAAATTAAATGTCAGGAATAGGATTAGCAGGTCAGTATTATAAATAATGTCAAATTAGAGGGGTCGACTACACCTGGCCATTAGAGATTTTTTGGAATGCCAGTATGTGCTTTTTAAGTTTACTTTTAAAAGTAAACTTGGTCATAGCTTGCCTAATGGGTGGTGGAAGGTTATTCCAGCACTTCGTAGCCAGGTACCTAAAACTTCCTCTAAAAGCAGCAGTTTTGTGCTGTGGTATGGAGAGCCTCCAAGATTTACCACGAGTGTTAAAAACTGAGTCAGAGTGTTTCCAATTTAAGCTTCCCAAAAAGATATTCAGGAGCCCCGCTGTTCACAACTCCAAAAAGCAAACAGGCAAAGTGCAGGTCGCGTCGGGATTTCATATTGAGCAAGTTGGCTTGGTTGAATGAACGGTGTAACATGCGTCCTAGGCGGGACGTGCATGGAAAACCTTATGCATGCGTTTTGGACACGCTGCAAAACTCGATTAGAGCGCTCCAACAAACATGGCCCAAAGACTGGAAGGCAATAGTTCAACTTGGAGAGAACAAGCGTTTCGGTGAGTTTTAATCTAAGATCCTGACTGAGCTCATCACGAATCCTGTACAGAGTCTTCAGCTTATATAAGCAATTCCTAGCCAATGCATTGACATGATCCTCAAAGCGAAGACCAGCGTCATAAGTAACACCCAGGTTTCTTGCTGTCCAGACCCTCTCAATCGGCTGCGCGTTGATTTTTAAAAGGGGGTTAAGGCCTTCCACAGTTTTAATTTGCCTACTTGTTAAAAATATCATAAATTTGGATTTTGTGGGATTGAGTGTGAGTGTGTGACTCTCGGCCCACGAGTTAATCCTGTCCAACTCGGAGTTAAGCTCACCGACGGCCCTGCAAGTATCACTTGGGTCAAATGACAAGTAAATCTGGAGGTCGTCAGCATACATGTGGTAACGACATGTCTTCAATACTTGTGGCACGTCTGCGCTATATAAAATAAAGATAAGTCTACTTAGTAAATTAATTAGACAACTTTCGAATACTTTCGATGACTTTTGAAAAAAGTATCATGCTAATGAACCTGCACACATTTGAAGTCGACAAAGTTCAGTCAGTGCCTACTGCTTACCCACGGTCGCTTTTAATGGTTGCTTTCATTTATTCAGTGTTAATATACAATGCCTAATTTTGTAACGCTGAAAAGATGCATCGAAGATATGAGATCACCTAATTTCTCAACAGTCAATGAGCTCGCTGTGAAACAAGAGCACTTCTGTTCAAATGTGCTTTGACATGTAAAGCGTGATGTAACTTCTTAAAGAAACACTTGCGTAGTACCTATTCGAAGCTGATTGTATTGTGAGCATCACAAAAGAAGATGAAGCGTGTCATTCAATCTTCATCATTTCTTTGACCACAACGAAATATAGGTATAGGTAGATAACTAATTTTTCCTATGCAATCATTTTGTTCGAAAACTCCTAATATCGGCATCGTAATTTAATAGATCAACAGTACAGATAATTCAACTAAAAAGACCCCATATCAGCTGTAGCTCTCACCTGTTTATTGAGTTATTGTGCATTTTTATGGACAGTTTCACAAATTCACAGCTCAGACGAAGCAGCAAAAACGTGAGAGATTTTTTTTCTTGTTTCATGTTGTTCTTGAAAGTGATGAGTAATGATCCCGTTTTCTTTTAGCTCGGATACGGATGGTCGCACAGCGGGAGGCGATGTGCGCGCCACCGGCCGCCGGAGTCGACGATGTCGGTGAGCAGCGACATACGGTTCACGAGGCGCAAGCTCAGTCGGCCCTGCCGCGGATGCTGCGCCGCGCTGGCGTCGCTGCTGGTGCTACTCTTGCTGGCAGCCGTCGCGGTCTACTTAGGACGTATGTGTACCGTTCGTTCGTTTCAGCCGAAAGACGTCCACTGCTGGACAAAGGCCTCCCCCAAGGTTTTCCACAAAAATCGGTCCTGCGCCACTCGCATCCAGGCACCTCCCGCAACCTTCACCAGATCGTCGGTCCACCTAGTGGGAGCCCTGCCCACACTACGTCTTTCGTCTCGTGGCTCCGCTCGTAATAATTAATACTAAATCAGACATTAATTAATTTTAAAACCGGGCTGCTGACCGAGACTATTGATTTTCTATTCTACTGACAAGCATAGCGAAGCGCGAATTTGATACGGTGGAATATATAACTGCGTAGGTATTTACAAGAACTTAAGTAAGTAATAAAATATGATACGGCGTTTTCCTTTTGATATCTCAAGAAAAATTGTATTGTAAATTGAAAGGTTATTTAAGTTTTAGGGATACAAGATAATGCTTTCTATATTTTGAACTACTACGAGTATTTTGTCCTTCCATAATGAATTGATAAAGTGCACAAGCTCATCAAATGCAGTACTGCCAACGCATACCTTTGTTGGTAAACACCGAGGCAGACAGGTGAGAGGGGTCAATAGAGTCTGCACACACGGCGAGAGGACGTGGGCAGGCGAAGTGGTCAGGCCAGGGAGCTTACTCTGAAAACCGACTTCAATATACACCGCTATGCATCTCTCTCACCTATAATGCCAGCATTCCTAGGCGAGTGAGACGGATAGAATCGAATAACAACTCAGTTTCGCGGAGATAGGACTGTAGAGTCGGTAAGGCCTGCGGGTGACGGCAGCGGCCTTGCGCGATCCGAGCGACAAGTGCGCTGATAAATACCACTACTTACTTAGTTTGTAATTTTAGATCGTATCGTTTCTATTATGATCTTATTATTAAATAGCTTAAACATTTGGTAACAACAAAATAGGTAATTAGTATCAATCAACGCGACTGAAAAATGGAGGACAACAAACACTCTCTAGTTCAATAATGATTAAAAAAAGTTGTAAACTTATTAACTTTTTTTCCATACAAGTTAGTAAATGCATGTTCAATATTATTGTTAAAGATAAATATTGCAACTTAATAGTAGTGACTTTAAGTTTAACCTGTGGTTTAACTAAGTAGGTACTTATCGACCTAAAAAGTTCAACTTCAATAATGCAACATAGATTAACATCTTTTCATGACATCTCGTATTTCCTTAAAATACGTGTTACATCAAGCTTGACAAATTGTTTTTCTTCCAGACATGTACCTGTTCGGTGACCCGCTAAACCGGCAGACATTCCGGGGCTCGTTCGTGGTGGGCTCGTGGGGGGAGCGCCCCGAGGGCAGGGACCTGCACAACGACACGAGGGAGGCGCGCCTGCAGAGGGCGCTCGTCGATTTATATCAGGACTCCGAGCTTCGCTCGTGTTTTGTGTCCGCCGAGATCCTCGCATTAGATAAGTGAGTCAATGACAATCTTCATTTCAATTATCTTCAAAGCCACAACAAATGATAACGTACGCGAACGAAGCAAAAACGTCCACGCGTGTGAAATTGATGAATAGCTGATCTAAGAGACATCTCTTAAATCACGGAAACCATCACATATTGTACGTGACAAACAAGTTGCCTTAACTCATACAATCCGCATAAGCACAAAAAATTACAGCAGACATTTTAAACAATTTGTTGTGTTACTTTACTGTCGTAACCCAACGAAATAGTATAACCTACATTTCAAACTGTAATTTAGTTGTAGGTATTCTAAACATTTCATATTTTAAGCACATTTGAGACGGTTTAAAAGTTAAATTCAAGAATGGCCGTTGGTACGGCTAGTTACCTCATTGAGACTTACGTAAAACTGCTCTTATTTCGAATCTCTAAATTGTTTGTTACGATGCTTGTTTTAGCATAAAATTGATCGCGAGCCACAATTTATTTTTGTTGTGCGTGTCTATATCTAGGTACTTGGTCTAAAACAATGTTTTATATTGTTATGAACTTACTACTTGAGTAGTTCCGCAATACAAAAACTAGTTTTTGTATCTCATAAACTTTTTCATCTTAGTATTTGAAGTTCAAAGGCACATAAGTTACGCTTTTTCATGGTCACCAGAGTTTGCTGTGTCTGGTCACGAACGAAACGAGATCACTTAATCTACATCCATGATAGAATTAGCATTTGATTTCCAATGAATTGTTAGATCACGCGTTTAAGTAGTGCGATATGAAATCAAGGTAAAGGTTTCATGGCCCTAAGTGGGACTAGAACAAAGGCGACAGTGCCTTATCGGTTCTTTATGGAGAAAGCGAACTTTCACGGAAGGTATACATTTACCTATAGACAGACCAGACCTTCTTAGTCAGGGTAGAATGCGCATTGTGAGAAAAGCTGCAATATTGTATTACATAGTTACTTAGAATAGTAAAACACGCCGAAGGAAATCTATGAAAATTATACCTACTGTTAATAAAGATTAAGGGTTAAAGCTATATTTTAATTTAACTACATGGTGTTTAGCGGCTTAGAGAAAGTTCAAATCGTTTTAATAGTGTAAAACAATAAAAGGACTTTAACAGAAGTCTAATCAATTTCATGCTTTGTCACACTCACAACTTCATCACGAAATTGATTTTGTTTGACCATTCGCTATGTAGCGAATACTAGCTTTAAACTATTTACCTACCTACTTCAAATTAACTACTGCATATTTTAACATAAGGTGATAAATTAAACCGTATCAGGTATTTCGATCTAAAACAAATCTTGCAAAATATAACTTCTATCAAAACTCAGGCACCGTAAAATCATAGAAATTAGAAAGTGACTGAAATTATACATACCTAATTTATATTCATTAAATGTTGTTCACTAACATGAAAAACTACATACAATATGCACGGGTGATACAGTGGAATATAATGTACTGATATAGAAAGTTCGATACGTGTTTTGTTTAAAATCCTTGCACTTTCTATGCGGAGTGCGTTGTTGCACTGAACCACATTGCCATAAAGTACTAAACGATCCCGACAGTCGATGCTCAGGGCCCTCTTCTGAACTGAATGCCAATCACGCACTCGATACATTCAATATACACGTTACAGGATGTAAAACCTGCACTTGAACTCAAAAGGAATTAGTTTATGTACGAATACGTTGTACAAATTATGACCAGAGGCCATTCGGCATTCCTCTCTATATCCATATAAGTTCCTTTTCCTTGTATGTTTAAGGCACTTGGAAAAGTTGGCATTCAGTAAAAAGGCAAGTTTCCAAGCTTACCTACCAACTTGAAAGTGGTCTATTGCCTAGAATTAAAAAATTCTGCTTTCGCAACATCACAAGTGATTAACGTAGTTAAGTAAGTAAACGGATTTCTTGGATTAGCCGTTTTAGTTACTGGATAGGGACAAACAAGTTTTTAAATGCAAGTTTCGAATAAGACGCGATGAGTAGGTACTCCAATTTAATTAAGATACCTACAATCTCTTTTCAAGTGTAACGTGTGGAGACGTATTAGATGTCCCCGTACCTACACTTTCTTCCTCGCTTTTAAGACAACCTTTCCAAAAATGCTTCAAAAGTTGATCGGCAAGAAGTAGCCCAAGAATAGCATCTGCCGCATGAGCAGTACTTACTATGATCTGCTAGCATCTCCCATTAGGTACATTGTCAATTTGTCATACTTAACTAATTTAAACGCCAAAAACAAAAGATCACGCTTTCGCGAGGCCTATAGGATGTGGGCCGAGTTTTAATTTAACAATCAATGGGGCATTAATCGTTCATTAAACGTCAATCAAATGTTTTATCTAGCTTTGGAATCTGTATAGTTGCGTAGGAGCCTTGGTTTTTGCGGTTGTCAATTACGATACAAAGTGATATTAATTTAAATGGATAGATTTAACAATATTATCATTATTAACTTACAATACATAATATCATAGATAGCTGCAAAAAGCCGCAACTTTTTATACATGCCGGTAATCGATGGAGCTTAGTGAGTAGGTATACTTACATACCTAGAAACTTTGATTGAAAGATTCAAAACAACTAAATATTTGATAAGTGGACTGTTTGCATTTCACAAGATTTTCTAGATTTTCCGATAAGTAGGTACAAGGATTTCATTAAGCAGTTGGCGCACACGGCGAATTTTTTTATAAATAAAATGTCATACATACTGTTTTTAGCGTGGAAGAAGGCGAACGGGTCCACTTCGAGGTATCGTTCGAGCCGATCTTCACGGCGGTGACGACGGGCGAGGTGGCCGCGGTGCTGTCGCGCGAGCTGGCGGCGCCCACGCACCTGCAGCTCGTCTCGCTGCCGGAGACGCTGCATATTGAGGTTGGCCATTATTAATTGTGTCTAATAGAACAAATTAGCAAGCGCAAGGCATATAGAATCTATTAGATATGGAAGGTAGAGCGACCTATAGAACATAATCAGCGAAAATCGGCAACTGTTGATCGTATCTATTCAAGTACCTAATTATCGTCACATTATCTCTCTTTCAGTAGCTTTACATCCTATTTCACATTAAGTACCTGCTGGGAAAAATAACGCCGACATCATCTTCATTCCTCAGGAAAATTCTGTAATATCTTCCCTTGAATTGGAAAACACCGAGACAACGCTCGATGATGAACCGACGACAGAAGCCATGACGACTGAGGTGGAAGAAATCAGCAAGTGCTACCCGAAGACGCTGTCGATATGTTCCCACTTGCCATACAATACGACCACTTACCCCAACCTCGTGGGACACACGTCCAAAGACGCCATTTTGAGGGACCTCGTCGCGTTCAGGGAGCTTTTCGATGCTGAATGTTCTCATCTTGCTCAGGTAAAGTTTCAGTTTATTTTACAGAAACTAAAAACATTTATGTTTTTATACTTAAAACTGAACCATAAATAATATGCTGAACATAAGATACCCATGGAATTGTAGGAAAGGAAGAGGTAAAAATCCTACCAGCTGGATTTCCGCAATTCCTTTATGGAGGAAATGTAGAGAGTTCATTTTGTTCGAAACCCTATATCCATATGTACCAAGATCAAAGGCATAACATTATCTCATTAGAATTCGTTACCAAATGATAAAATAGCCTATTGATTGTTTACCTTCTACCTATCTATCTCCAGGACTTCGTATGCCAAATGCTGCAGCCTCGCTGCGACCTAGGCCGGCTGGTGAGACCCTGTCGCTCGTACTGCCGCGCTTTCCACGCGGGCTGCGGCGCGCGACTCCCCGAGCGGTTGCGGGCCTATTTCGATTGCTCGCACTTTCCCGACTACTTCGGGCCCGGGTCTTGTATGCCAGAACCAGGTAACTACAATACTTCGGTCTATCATCGTGATATCAGATCAATAGAATCTGTTTTGAAAGAAATGTTGTGCTAAGTGTTACAACAAACAGAGATACCTCAATATATCTAGGGCCCAGAACAGACGGTGAAACGCAACTGCAATGAAACTGCAACTGCTAGTTACTTTTGTTTGCGTTGCATCTA
This sequence comes from Ostrinia furnacalis, assembly GCF_004193835.3. Classification (NCBI taxonomy): domain Eukaryota; kingdom Metazoa; phylum Arthropoda; class Insecta; order Lepidoptera; family Crambidae; genus Ostrinia; species Ostrinia furnacalis. The sequence continues at coordinate 81,811 of NW_021133116.1, read as the reverse complement.
ATTATAGTGTCCGTTGAGAGACCACACATGACGCGACTAGTTTGAAACTTTCAGTTTCAGTTTCATTCATCATACCTAATCATCAGAAAGTTGCAGTTTCCTTGCAGTTGCGTTTCACCGTCTGTTCTGGGCCTAACAGTTCTACATGTATCTAGCGCTGATGTTTTAAGTATGGTAAAGGGTAAACCTGATAACTAACCATATCCACAACAAATACAAATTTTACGGTGTTGACGCAGTAACTTATTTTTAGAGATAACAAAAGTCAGTGTCTATTTAGTTGTAAGTGTGATTGATTTTACTAAAGCAGCACAAAATAGCACGCTTTGAAATGTAAGAATGTATTGTACCTAACTACGTAGGTTTTTATATTGTTTCCATTTACTAAGCTTAACGAATCCATCGTAAGTCACAGAACCGATTAAAGTAAAGAAGCGTGGAAAGGCCTTGAACGGCTTGACTAAATTATGCGTGCCTGAAATTTTTCGTGAAGAATTTATGAAATAAGTTGGTTTAGTAGATATAAATTCCAAAGAAATGTAACAATGTGTCTTGAAAAGTAAAAGTGGAGTTTACCCTAAATTATGTTTTTTGTTACGTATTTATGACACTGCTTTGCACTTTAGCTCTTTCGTAATAAGATAATTAAAACGAGAGTCTCTTACACAAATAACTTATTTAAGACATGACGTGTAATCGCCTAATTGAATTCGTCAAGAAGAACATTACTTACTTACTTAGTTTGAATAGACTACTCAGTCTACTCAGTGGGCTATTCAGTCCAATTTTGTGTAGAGTAAGTTGATTGTTACCCAGTAGTAGAATTTAGAGTTTTAAATAACATCGTCTCTCGACTTTTTTTGTTTTTATGTGAACTAAATCGAGACTATCACTGAAACAACTGTGTAAAAGGTACTTTTACCACAGAATAATAACTACGCTTTTACGTACGTTTCTCAGATTGCCTGGGAGGTCTGAACCGGCTGGCGCTATCCCGGCGCGCGTGCGACGGCATCCCGGACTGCGCGGACGCAGCGGACGAACGCGGCTGTGCGCACTGCGGCGCCGGCGGCGGGCTGCGCTGCGCACTGCACCCGCACTGCCTGCCCTCGCACTTGCACTGCGATGGAACACCAGACTGCCCTGATGGCAGCGATGAAGTCGGCTGCTGTGAGTGACCACACGTTATTTTTGCCTTATAACCACACTATGGTAATAACCGTTTAATTGTAGCTGGCATTCTAGCTGTTGATCTAGGGATACACCAGAACTTTTAGCAGTGAAAACGAGAGTTATGGTACTATTCCCACCGCTGCAACTCCAGATGTAGCCGGGATCTACAGCTTAACCGCCAATAAAAATCCAAGCAGTGAAACAAGAGTTGGAAATGAAAATGATCTTGATGCGCAGTTTGCGCGTGTAACCACAGAATAATAATAAGTACTACCCTGTTCATCTCGGCGAGTTTACATCGAAAACAAAACACGCACGATGGCCCACCTACAGGATACTATTCGACAAGGCCTCACATACGAGCGAACATTGACTCACGCACGCGTATTCTTGTGTATCATACACAAGAATAGAAGTATAGAAGTGTTTTGTTTTCGATGTAAACTCGCGGAGATGAACAGGCCTGGTGTAACTGTCAGCAACACACTGCCGATGCGACAATCTGGCTTCGTGCGTACTGTAATCGCAATTCCTGTACCCTAATATCCTGATCAGATAGCAGATCGAGAAATTAGAGCAAGTTAATTTTCGCAGAGAAAAGAAACTGTAGATTATGGCTCTTCAGGAGAGGAAGAGGTGAGGTCATTACCACAGAAAACTAGTAGTCTAATCTCTCCTCGCCCTTTTTTTCAAGGCTTGGTCTTCAGTGCTTACCTAGAAACTACTAAATCTCTATCCACAGTATGGATCACGCGATCGCTAGCAGCATGGCGGCGCGAGCGCGGCGAGGCGACTCTGGGCGCGGTGCGAGGACGCGGCGGTTACGCGGTGTGGTCGGAACGCGGCCGCGACGGCAAGATATGCGCCGCGCCCTACGAAGCCGACAAGCGCGCTCTCAAGAGCGTCGCCACTTCTCTCTGCAGGGCTATGAGTTTTAGGTAAGCATCTAACCCCTTTAATCACAAAAATTAATAAGAGGGTACATAATTATAGGTGACTTGGGACAATACCTACTCAAAAGGAATTAATTTAATTAAACTTACATTACATTATTAACTATTAACCGCCTTTATGGTCTAGTGGTAAGACCACCTGCTTCATACGCAGAGGTCCCGGGTTCGATTCCCAGTGGGGGCAGATTTTTCTGTCGTCTTGGTTGGTGGTAGGGCTTGTTCTCAGTCCGCCTGGCGAGCTACCACCATCTTACCTAAGCCTGCCGCCATAACAACAATGTTAAAAGCATTGTTGTGTTCCGACCGTTAGAGGTAAGATAGCCAGTTCCTCCGTGGTTGAGGATTCCGGATGAAGCTGAATTCCACCTTCGGCCTGATCATCACAGACCATTAGGTGAGATACAGACCAAGAGCTACCTCGTTAAGATAAAAAAACTAGACAAGTTAATTAAAATCTTAACATTTTCGTAGCAAACGTCTAACTCGTTTATGTCTTTTGTTCGACACATTGTTCATTGACGATTAATGTTGATTAATATTTTTAATTTTAGCGCTGCATTGAATGTGGAGGTGGTATCTGATGCCGAAGAATTGAAGAGTGAGCATCCAGAATACGTAGAAGTGGTAGATCCCTTCGCGCCAGAAATATCGTTTCTGAAGAGCGAATGTCCGCAGCGCAAAGTCATCAAAGTTATCTGCGATCAGTTGGGTGAGGAAAACTATGCTCTTCTTCTTCTAGTTTTACATTGATTTACATCAGTGAAACTGGTCTAGGACTAGTTTAATGGCAATGTCACGACACTACGTCTAAAAGTACCTAGTGCGTCAAAATACCTACTTTACAGAATGTGGCATCCCAAGCGCTCGAGTGGCGCGCGCGCGTAGTGGCGTGGAAGGCCTGCCTCGTTCCGCACAGCCCGGCGACTGGCCCTGGCACGCGGCGCTGCTGCGCGCTAACGTGCACGCCTGCGACGCCGCGCTCGTGCACGCGTCATGGCTGCTAACTACTGGCTCCTGCTTCCAGGTTGTTCTCTTGAAATCTAATTCGATCTCCCTAGGTTGATCTGTAGGCTTAAGATGCGCGCTGCGATAAGCGGTTATCACGCTATTTTATCAATTTTTCCCATACATTTTGACGTCGATAAAAGTTATCACGGCGCGTATCTTAGGCCTACTGATCGAAAAACAGTGTACAGTTAGATGCAGGCCCCTCTTTCCCACTAGGCAGTTTGGCACGTGCCCAGAGCCCCGCAATCGAGGAGGCCCCCGTCTGTTCTCATAAAAGATCTTTTTCCAGATGAGAAGGCCCTCCCTTGATTCTTATGTGCCCAGGGCCCCTAGGAGGGTAACGACGGACCTGGTTAGATGAATGAGATTGAATACTTATTCAAAATAATGTGCTAAAATGTACTTTTTAAATCCCTATCTGTTCGAGATTAGGATTCACAGACACCCTCGCTTGCTGCTCGTATTTAGAATGCTTATAGCCTCATTCGACATTTTTCTATATTATCAGGGTCAACCCAACGTGGAATGGATTGCCAGATTTGGCACGGTGCGCATACAGAGCACAACACCGTGGCAGCAGGAGCGGCGCGTCGCAGAAGTGATCCCTTCCCCCGTCGAAGGCAGCATGCTGGCCCTACTGCGCCTTGAGAAACCCGTGGAGATGACCGACTTTGTACGTCCCGTATGTCTACCGGAGAACACCACCTCCGCCGACCACGCCATCTGCAACACGCTGAGCTGGACACGGAATAGAGACCAGCTCCAGAGAGTGCAAGTGATCACTAGTCCGATGAACAAATGCGAGAACGTCAGCATTGCAACTGTCAACGGAATTTGTTCAGAAAGACTTTACGACAGTGATGATTGCGATGTAAGTTAAACAGCATCTAATTGCAAAATTATCAACCAATATTACTTACTATCCATTATTCTAATAATAACCGTTACATATTTTGCAGGAAGAAGAATACGCTGGAAGTTCCATGATGTGCTTTGACGAGAAAACGAAGCACTGGTCTCTAGTTGGTGTAAGCGGGTGGCGAATAGCCTGCTCAAAAATAGGGCTTGGCCGGCCTCGAATATATGACTCCATTGCTTCACACCTTGACTGGATCAAACAATCTATATCCCACTATCCAAGGTGACCTTTTAACAACTGAAGCTTCTGTAAAGACTGCATTGTTATTCTTAATTGTTAATTTAATAATACAAAATTTGTATGATCAAGTATTGATAAGAAAATAGTTTGTCAAACTTAAACAGGTGGTGAAGAGGTTGAGAGGTAACACTTGAGATGATGCAACAATATTTTATAAATGTTATAAACTCTGTGACGAGATTTATCTGCAGACAAAAATAATTAATGTTAGGTATCTATACAAATTCAATAAGAGCAGAGGCAAGAATAATCATTATTCTTGAATTGAAATAGGTATACCTTCAATAAATTGGTACAGAATTATTTTTTCTTGTTTATGATAGCAATATCTAAAACTGTGAAGTAAAGTAAGTAACAAAATAACACTGGAGTCTCAGAGTGAGTTATGAAAAAATATTACCCTCACAAGAACTCACAAGGCATCTAATCCAGTCATTAGAAAAAAATCCTATAAAACAACACACAGTTGAAAATATCACCCTGTATATTTAATTAATATGATGTTATGTTTACATGTTTAACTGTAAAGTTTATGCCTTGTTAATTACTAAACTTATGCAAATTACTATGATTTTTATTGTAGGATAAGATAATTTATTTCAAAATTGTGTCACTGGAGAAAATATCCACTTGGATTCTAATTAGATGAATAAGTTGCAAATGTGTTCGAAACTAAATAAGTAGGTAGGTATCTGTTAATTTTCATTTCTATGAAAAAGAAATTTGTAAATATAAATATAAGAAAATTTACCAAAATTAATTGCCAGATAAATGTTTGTACCTAAATGATGTGGATTTTTATTGAGCTTGCAATGCCAAGCTTACCAAACTGATCCTAGAGTAGTGAGCTAGTGAGTTACACCTTGATGCCCAGTTTTAGCTATACTTCTAAAAATATTCAAGAAAGGTACATATTAACACTTTTGTGTTAAATTATTTGTACTTTTTTGCTTTAATTTTGTAAAATGTTCCCTTCCTACCATGTTAACTTTATCAGACTAATATAAGATTTAACCAAAACTATCTTGATGGAATAATAATAGAAGCTCATATCTACTTATTGTGGTCCATCCAACTACTAATGTAGGTATTGAAGTTAATAAAACCAAGTATTGATAAAATTCAACCATTTTATTGATTTGAAATTTGAATCTAAGAAAAAGTACTAAACTATTTACACTTCTGATAACATCTTACAAATAAATAAATAAATATTAAATTACTTGAGAACACCTTCTTCCTGCAGTTCCTTTCTAATCTTGGCTTGAATGTGATCAGGGAAGTTTTTGAGTTCATTATTGATGTAATCGTTTAGGTTTTGCAGTGGTTTGTAATGTTGATGTACCAATTGAGATCCAGCTAACATGGAGAACATCGCGGCAAACGAAAACGTGAGGTACTGGCCCCAAGTCACTCCGGCAGGCATGTTAAGCAGTATGTCCAGCAGAATACTTCCTTATTTTATCTTCAACAATGTCGTGAGCTCTGCGCCTCTTGAATGTGTTATAAAAGTTGACCTCACCAACTTTCCAGTTAATCATAGAAAACTCCAAAGCTGCGCCGAGTACGAAAAACATAGGCAGAAACCTATACATTCCAAATGTTTTCTTGCCTGGCCATTTGTTGACTAGTTTTTGAATCCAGCCAATTCTCATTGCATTCGTCAATATAAATAAAACTTATTGAATTGTGTTCTGCAGTGCTTATGTTGTGAACAAAATTGTGAAATAACCTCAAACCAAAGAGCATAAAAGAGCCTCAAACCTCAAATTAGAATCACCACCAATAACTGTCAATGTCAAAACACAGATGACAGAAGTATGTTCCGAAATACAGCGAAGTGTTTCATTGCTCTCACTAGTCACTGGTGAAATTATGTTCGATCCATCATGCATCAGTGCACTGCTGGGAAAAAAAGAAAGCGTAAATCATTACCATTTTTATACTGTAAGCACTACAGAGCCCAGAGCCCCGATTACGGTAATTTTTAACGTCAACAATCCAGACACGCTTCTCGATTCTGCGATACGATTGGTCGTTCAACAGCGCACGTCAGCTGTTTTGACCAATCGTATTGCAGAATCAGAAACGCATCAGAAACGCGTCTGGATTGTAGACGTTAAAAGTTACCGTAATCGGGGCTCAGAGCCCCGATTACGGTAATTTTTAACGTCAACAATCCAGACACGCTTCTCGATTCTGCGATACGATTGGTCATTCAACAGCGTACGTCAGCTGTTTTGACCAATCGTATTGAACTGGCGCTTTCGAGGTAGGTGTTCTCAGTACTTTGATCAAGTGATAAAAAAAACAAAATACTGAGCAGTGCTCACAGTGTGTATTTCGGAACATTCCCCTCTGTGGGTCTAGACAAAGTGCAAATAATCGCAAACCAGTCGAAAAGTGGTCGAAAAGCCCCTTTTTTGTATGGAGTTTTGACGGATTCGATTTTCGATTCGATCAAAAAGTGCGTTTTGTCTAGGGGGGCCACACTCGCATGTCATTTGTCACATTTGTCAAACAACATGTGTCAAAGTCAAACGGCCCTTGCTTCGCCCTCAACATAATTAGAATTATTTAAGTATAATTAGTATAGTGTAGAAATCGAAATGAAGTAATGAACAATCATTTCTCGAAAAGAACGTATGAAAAAAATTTTTTCGAGGCCAATAAACCCACAAAGTTAACCGAAACAAGAAAACTGAAACTACACAACGAAGGATGGGGATTACTTACTGAATATTATCTGGAATCAGTTAAAATCAACAAAAATAACAATGGTACTATATCATCAATTGCTACATTGAAAATCAGTGATAGATCTGGACAAACAACTTGTTTCATAAGGGGTCCTACAATAGGCCTGCTATTTGGCTTGGAACCGTCTGAATGGTTGGAAGTAGAGAAACTTAACAGCTGGACACAGCAGTTATTTTATAGATATTTCAAACATGGACTTAAAACATCATTTAGCTATGAACAAAAATTGTTTTATAACTTTTGCCTCATTAATCAGAAAAAGGATGTTTTAGTTGCTATTTTCCACAGATGTGCTAATAAAAGAAACGTGGATAAAGACAGTGCTGTTCTTGAAATTGTAGAGCTTAGAAAATGTACTAACTATTTTTTAGATTTGTATTCAGAATCATTGAAAAGTTTGGGAAAATAAATGTAATATTATTGTACTTAAGTTATTATGTTATTATGAAATATTATTGAGCTTCTGTAATCTTGCTTGCCCATCTTTCAATCATGATTATATTTGTAAATGATGTATAATTTTTAATTAAACTATGACATATTGTAAGTTTTCCTTTATTATTACTTTCAACAGATGCATTATGGTTGATTGTCTTCCTACATCTCATCCATTTCATAAAAGTTCCTTAGTTTTTAAGTATTTTTTATTATTTATGGTATGTAGGTAAAGTTACATTACCTACATAGATTACCACTTCTAACATAATAAATATACTTAAACATAGCTGCAAATCAAGTTTAAATCTATTAACCAGTTACAACTACAACTGTACAAAACTACATAAGTGCTTAGTATGGAAAAATATTACAAAGTAAAAGTTAAAGGAAACTCCAAATTCCCCCTCCACTGATCAACTTGGAATAACAAACACTTGATCAAAGAGAGACCCTTACAATTTATCACTCTTATATTCTAGAGTTTACAAACATTTTGCAAACATATACAGGGTGGAATTTTGTAATGGCACCTGGAGGGAAAGTACTCTTAATACTGTAGATAGAACATTTTACTCAAAGGAAACATTCCTTTATTTTTGAAAAGAAACAGAACTGCATTCAAAGATTTCTCGAAAATTTTTGAAAATCCACCACTACATACACCATACCATACAATTTTCTGTAAATAATTAAAATAAATTAAGATTTTATGGTTTTCCTTTCATTTGATTTATCAAGTTTGTTAGAGAGATTTCATCCTTATACTTAACCCCAACGATCTATGCAATAAAAATACAGGGTGTAATTTTTAACAGATTTTAGTTGGTTCGATTCCCGGGCGTACCAAGCAATTTATTAGAAATCTTTGAATGCAGTTTTATTTCTTTTTAAAAATAAAGGAATGTTTTCTTCGAGTAAAATGTTCTATCTACAGTATTAAAAGTACTTTCCCTCCAGGTGGCATTACAAAATTCCACCCTGTATAATCAATACATTTTATAAATCTGGTAGAGAAAACCTCAATCTAAATCAATAAGTAGAGGTATCAGATTCTTATGTATGTAATTACACAAAGAGTACTGAAATGAAACTTACTTTTACCATTCACTTGTTTTAAAAATGTTACTTTTATACCATGTTTGGTTGGCTTGGCTCTACTTAACAGTTTTAACAATTTCTATTAAATATTTTTACACCTGAAAGTTCTATAAAGTTTTTATTTTAGCATACTAGGTCAAAATGCACACCATTTGGTGAGTTACTCGATGCAACAGTCACGCGGAGTGTGGGCCGCGTTCGCAGGTCTGGGTGGCTGGTATCTCAGTACCGGTGGTGGGCGTTGACATCGAGTAGGTACGGTTTTTTGCCAACGGAAGGCAATAACGATATTCAAATTTGTTTAGTTGGTTCTGCGAGTCGCTCGCGCAGTCGGCTACAGAATGGAGAGCAGTAAGCTTTGTGACGGCGCGGCGAACGCACGAGTCGGGCCGCGCGTGATAACGAAAGAGCCTAGAGCTCCCGATTGTAGCTGCAGCGAACGAGACGCCGAGATGGAAGTCGCGGGTCAATGGCGGCGGGAGTGGGCAGGCGCTGCCGAATATGGAAAGGTGAGGCCACCGACCTACCCCTGAGCTTGCTAAGTTCAAAAAGACACTTCGACGTAAGACCTAGAACTAATTTTGTACGCGTAACGTGTTTTCACTTGAAGCTTTCTACAATATTTTATGTGGGTGTTTTGTTATAGGTGTAAATATCGTTCGTTTCATTGATTGTGGTGGGGGCACCACATAATTTAAGCAGTCTATGGAGAAAAAAACTGCTTTATGCATAGCAGTAATAAAGCACTTAGTAGTCATTACCAAAAAAGTATAGTAGTCGTTTCCTTATACGGCTGTAAAGCTACGCGGCTATCTGAGCTTTATTTTAACATTTTAAAGTATTACAAGAATGGAACTTGGGGAACATTGTGGTAAAGTTCAATGTCGAGAATGAAAAGCCCGGACAAACCAGTCTGTCAAACTTATTTTTTCTTTGCTCTTTTAGGTTTCGCGAGAATTATTAGTTACTGACGTTAAGCCAAACGTTAGGTCATTCACAATGTTCCTCAACTTGCAAAAACGTAGTTGTAAGTAGTTGGGTAACCTCGCAGTAATTTTAGTAAGTAACTACATAGGTTGATTGTACCTATACTTACAGTACGATAATTAATAAAGTAGGTACTTATATTTTTTTTACATTACCTAGCTTTTGTTTAACATATTATAATATCCTACTAATCAATAATACCTATTGGACATCTAACAATTTTGCGCATTTCGTATTCCATGCATAAGTGCTTAGTTTATGCGTGTGCGATTTCACCCAAATAGTTGTGGTTGCGTCTTACAATTTTCCCACTGATTCAAAATGAGTAAACAAACTTTTATGTTTCTCAGAGAGATTTTGCTTTGTCGCTACAAAAAGAGCTAGCTGTAATAAATACCTAAACCTATCATAGAAGTTTATAAAAATTTAATTATAATCTTTCTCCCAAGAAACTGCCCGTAAATAAGTTTACTGTTACGTTATGTTATTTTTGTTTCACTCTTTGTTATTTTAACTAATAAAACGGCAAGTAAAACTTAAATATACGCATCTCATATGCCTACTTACATTTTAATTTTCCTCTGAAATATAAAATAAAATATAACTCTAACGCGTTGATGTCTTTTATTCGATGTCGATATATTATTTTATGTAATAAGTATTTTTTTAGTTTATGTTGGCTTGGCTTTACTTACTTATTAACCCTAATATACTATGTTAATTTAAAAATATCGATAATAATAGTTTTATCCTTATGTAAACAAATTTTCATAACCTTGTAGATACCTACTTATCTAAGTAGGGTAAACATGCACATACAATAAATAGGAAACTACCTACTTAGTCCTTTTCTAATTTCTTCCTATACATAAAATAGAGGCAAAACATAAAAAATCCTTTAATTCGATATTGATCCCTAGGTGAAAGTTGTTAAGATTGAATTTTCTTAGAAGATTTCATATTGATATGTTGTGTATAAGGATGTAACTATGCCTAAAGTGAGGGATTGCGTGAGATGTAACAATTGGAAGTGCTATAGGAAGCTGTAGACAATAGCAATCTCGATTCATTTGTCGAACGGTGAAAGTGCGCGACGTAGGAACCTACAGAAAACAATTGTTTCCTATTCATTATCTTTGTAAACGTACCTAAACAGAGTAGATTACCTAATCTTTTTTAGATTAACCAAGTGGGTAAAATTTTTTCTGTCAGGCATTTTGTGTCTCAAAAATTCAAATGCTTGCATTGATATTTGAGCAAGGGAGAGAGCTTGAATAGAATCAAATCAATGGACTATACAAATCTGTTTAAGCACCAACACGTATCCCTAAGAATCCTAAGATCAAATTAATTGAGCCTAAAACAGAGGTTGCAGCCGAAAATCGGTATCGTTTTACAAAGTAGAGCCACTGATTTCATCATTGTTTTGTTGACATGGCGTGACTGCTAATGGTGGCTTAATCTGATCAAGATTTGGAAGTATCATCATTATGTTTCATATTCAAGGACCAAGCTTGGTTGTCGCTAAAATGGTTAACGATCCATGGCAGGAGGAGCCGATGTTCAGTTTCGTGCGCATGCACACGCTGCCGGAAATCCTGCGCAAAGGCCGCGACGAGGCTGCGTATGCGTTTAATTATGTTATTTTTTGTGTTACCGGTGTTTATCATCACACTGACTAGCCTATTTAATGCTAATATGCTAACAAGAGCAGAATGCCTATCACTATCACATTCATGTTTATTAATATCTAATAGAATAGAAAATCAAGATACTGAAAAAGACGCGGGCATTTACTGCCAACTAAAATTATTTTCCAAACATTCTAAATTCTGATATTAACCGCTTGCTCATAAATATTTTTCTAATGCACTAGTTTACAGAATTAGGTTATGGTCATGATTTACAAAGGTCTGCAAATAGATAATGTACCTACCTACCTACACAACTTTGTGTTTGGTAGATAGCAATCAATGGGTTCGCCTGATTAAGTAGTTATCTTATATAGCGAGGCGATAAATAGATAGTACAAAATGCAAAAGTAAGTTAAAATTGTCTAACCTAATCCAAACTAATAAAATAAGTGTGAAAAGATCCTGTGTTACGTTTCATCTAATTTCATAATCGAATGTACTTAAGAAGGCAGATACTTAGGTAGCTTTTTGCCCACATTATTGCACAATGCCATGCTAAAAAAGAAGTGATTACTTGCTCAGTACATAAGGAAGAATAGGAAGTATTTAATTTTATGTCATTCACATGATTGATGTCAATGGCACCCTTTGAGGCTTTGCGCCACAAGAAATTAAGAGATCAAAATGAGTGAGTAATAAAAATGCGCACAAGCAGGTTCATTAACCCCCCATAATTCGTAGACGTTTCGCAACCATTCATTTCATGGTGCAATGGTTAGACGTTAATTATGTTTCAGGTTTTCTTTTTTCTGTTTTTCAAATAAGATTTCGGGTTTCACGGTTTAACTGCCATAGAATCCCTCTGTATTGTTTTACAATTATTTGTTAAAGTTATTGTTCTGTAGGCTTTAACCATTTAACATAGGTATTAGATAGTAGTCAGAGGGTAGAAAGTTACAAACTTTAAGCTTTCTGAGAGAAATATAGAGATTGTCTTTTTCATTTTAAATGTAGGTGAACCTAGACTTAGCTCGATAAGTGATATTTAGTATCATATGAGGATGGATAGATTTTAAGGCAAAAGTATGTTATGTTATGTACCAACCTAGCAAATCAGAACAGAATACAATCTTTATGATTCAGGTTTTTGAACTTAACGCAAACAAGACGCTAACATCCACTTGTAATAAGTACCTACTTAATTTGTAATTTGTCCCATACATACGTACTTATTTTTTGTCCATTGTTAACCACTGCCTATACAGCGTGCTACGCATTAATTACAATTAATACATAGACCTACTATTGGGATTATATTGGTCAAATTAATGATAAATACAATAAATGATAAATTGTATCTGTATGAATATGGATAATATGTATAACGTGGTATAACTATCTAGTGACGTCAATACCATACCTAAATATAAGTAAATTCAAATTATAACAAGTTGCCGTTGGGTTTCTCTCGTGGGTGACTAAAACTTACGCATACATTAAGCTAATTTATATTACCACACTGATTCACGCCTTCCGATTCCGACGAATCAATGTAATTCTCTTAATTTTCTAATAAGCATAACTCATAACGGATTTACAAAGTCCAATCTTCCCTCCCAGAGCTAGATGATTAACGCAACGGAGAGCAGCATTCTAGGCTCTAGGCAGGCTCTGTACGTATTAAATAAGTAATTAAGTAAGTAAGGCCTCTAAGGAAATCAATACTGAATCAACAATGTAGCCCATTTGTATAAATTCTTCCTACTTTGTTGACTCATGTTGATATTTCCCTAGACGTCTTGAGATGTGTGCGTCTTGAATCTCGATTTAAGACCGGAGAGGCGAGAGTCGACGACCGCGCTAAGCATCGCGTCACGATGCCGTCCACATTCGCATCATCAAACCGTCTGACCACTTCCAATGGAAATACCTAATAAGCACTAATATGTAACATAATAACCGTTATTTGGACGAATGAATCGATGATCTTAGTACGCTAAAATATACGGAGTATTTCACTCGATTGTTCACTTCCAAAGATCCAAAGAGTAAAAGTAGTTTCATGACATCATTAACTGCAATTCTAAGAAACTCTTTGTCATCTTTCGAAGATCGCAGGCTTTTAAGTTTCAAAAGCAAGTCAGTGGGTTGCGGCAGCGACCTTACATTTAGTCGTGGTCGGCATTCGATCATACGAATGACGTCACTTTATCCACTGAAAATAAATCACCTTGATCAACAACTATTGTCAATTTTATCTTATAAGTAAATATCTCAATTAGAGTAGGTAAATAAAAATCGTGATGTAAAAAGGTAATTTAAAATTGACGGAGCATGAAAATAGTAGGTATTGAAAGCCTTCATTTTTTATTCATAATTTCTTTTTATAAGAAATTAGAATTATTCTGCGTAGCTTGGTTAAGTTTTATTGCAGGTTGTTATTATTTTAACAAATAATTTAACCAAAAAAACTCAAACTTGAGCAACAGCTCCTTGAATTACAATAATGGAAAACTACTTATGGAAATACCTACACCTTATTGCCTAGGACAAATTATTTGTAGGCGAATAGTAAATATTGAATATGACACCCACCGAGTTCAACAAAAGTGAGTAAGTAGTTCATTTGGAAAGATCGCAATCGAGACAACCGCAATTTCGTTCGCCCCCGCACCGGCGATCACGTCACTATTAACAATAAATACTTGCTCGCTCGCTCGAAGGTCGCCAGACTTGTACCTGGGGCCCTGAGCATAATGAAGCTTTTGTAAATAAACACCAAGTAGGAGCATTATTTTAATTTTATCATAAATAAACACTGGACCCGGGGCTTGGATCCTCTCCAGAGAAACTGGGTTTACACACGGACCCGGGTCACATGAATCGGACTTGAATCTTCTCGTACCGAAGGCTTAATCACCGAGCCTCGTCTAGTTTATGTAAAACTGTTTTTCTAAACACTATTTTGCCTATTTATCTTAGTAAAGAAAATGAAAGCATTTAATTAGCTAACACGACCGAAGGAGATCGCTTTTAGCGAGAAGACCGCTTATATTGTGCCGAGTTATTTTATAAAATCTTAACACCACCTCTTTCTAGAATTGTGGAATTCAGTTAAGTATAAGTCAATTCCTGAAATCCTGCAGCGCTACTAACCGGATCTCTATGAGCAAGGAGAGCGCAAGTGCTCTGCCTTCTACGGCACGTTGCTCCGTCGAATACTTACCCAAGCACTTGCTAGACAGTTATAATAACAGTTGAAGCCATCAAAGCTCAGCCTCATGAATAATTCATGTACTATTTACTTGAAAGTAGTGTTGCTAAAGTCATGTTAAGGTTCATTCATAATTTAAACGCTTTTCAACTATTTACTTTTTAAATAAATACCGAGTGATTGTCAAACAAAAGTACCCATTTTCTATGTAACACAGTTACCCAGATAATAACGACTTATTATTCTAGTCATGTTTAATAAAATTGTAGAACATAAATGCTACTGGATGACTCAGTAGCTAAGCTGTAAGCTACGCACTCCATAATTACCAGGCTATGGCATATCATGCCTACTCTTACATGGTATACCCATGAGCTGCACCATGCATTAACTCACTACACGCATCGTAGATAATAAGGGACATTATTTCACTGGTCGAGGGGAAAATTATACAACATAGGAAAACACACCACGTACGTACGTAACTAGGTACGTAGTAAATTTTCCTCTAGATAGCAGCAGGTAATTTTCATAGTTGAAAAGTGGTAGGTTTATGCAGCATTTTCTTTAGACGGCAACGTTATTGAGATTATAGTCATTATGTAACCAGCAATTTCTTTCAAAAAACAAAAGTTACTTCTTTATACCGCAGAGTTTTCAGTAGGGTACTTATACTTACGTATGAGCTCCTTAATTCATGAAGGAATACAATTCCAATTTGGTTATGGATTTGTCAAATTGTAAAGGAATTCGTGTGCGATAGGTGTGTTTTTTTGTCTCTGTTGTAGACATAGACTTGCTTTTTACGGTAATAAATAAACAACGTTGCACGTCTGACGTTTGCAGGTGACGGAGGGTGGCGTGACGCGGCGAGTGGCGCGGGCGATGGAGGTGCTGAATGCCAGCGGGCCGGGCGCGCGCGTGCGCGTCATGCGCGCCGCCTACCACTCCACCTCGGGGCCCGGCGTCCCTGCCTCCTCGTACATGCTCCACTCTTCAAGGAGGGTCAGTATAGAACAACATTCAGAGATTGGGAAGACCACACCTCTGCCTAGCTACTCTGCTTACTTCTTACACGTTAAGAACATACTTAACACATAAGTAATGCAATTTCAAATCATATTTTTTTGTTTCAGGTCATATCATCTGGATTCAACATTTTAGAGTCGCCAAGCTTCCCCACAAAACCGTTAGAAATATCTTCGACACCATTAGAATCATCACCAGAGTCGAATATTGAAACAGAAAATTACAAAGTGACAGAGCCGGACGATATGGATATATCGGAACCTTCTAAGTGGAGGGGTACAACTGGAAGAAGTTCTATACGAATGCCGAGCGAAGAATCATCATCCACAGACAACGCCAGCATCATAGACTTGGATTCAAGGTTTAGCCGTTCAGGGTTGTACAGAAAATACTCTTATGATTCAGAAAATAGCGATGTACACTCTTTTAAAAGGGACAGCGCAAGAACATCTCCTCTTCTAGATGCCCCAGTCACGTTAAGCACCCTAAAATACAAATCCCTTTTAAACAGCAGTAGCGATTGGAATAACAGGCGAAAAAGTTACAGTTTCGAAGACACATCTCCCTTGAACGAAATTATCTTACAAAGCAACGATACACTAGCAATGGAATCATCGACAGACAGCGGTATTTGTAAATCATCTGAAATCGTAAATGATTACACTGAAGACACACATAAAACAGATTTTATGAGAAGGGAAAATCAGTACAATATTCGAGATTCAATTGAGAATTTACATATCAAAAACAAACATTCATCTTATAAAAGTTCCAAAATGAAAACATATAAAGAACATGATATCGTCATTGAGGACCCACAGGAAAATAACATAGCATTACAATCAACGGGGAAACTCACAATAACTGTTCCTATGACCATAGAAGGAGATGAAGACGATGATGATAATAAAAAATCGAATGAAGACGGTGATCGCAAGGTTAAAAAAGTGGAGTTTTGTAAAACTGAATTGCACTTTGCAGCAGAATCGGGAAGAGTCAATATAATAGCAACTGATGAAAAACCACCACCCACTAACGATTTTCGTAAAAGAAGGAGTGCTTTTGTACCGATTAGGGATAAATTTGAAAAACCGATAACTTTATTTGGCGAGAAGAGTGACTTTCCTGTGACGCACACTATTGATGACTTTAGGTTAAGAGACTTCGGTGAACCTGCAGAATTTGATGAGAATACGGCAGCTACAAAAAGTATTCTCAAGAATAAAATTCCAAAGCCCAAACCATATCTTTTAGGAGAGAACATGGCATTTGGGAATAATCAAGACACTATTCAGTCTCTTGACAGCCCGGTATCTGTTGGAGTATCGCTAATTAACAAAGAATTGGAAGCGAACAGGATTTATAGTAACAAACAATCCATAAATAATTATGTAACTGAGACAACAAGGGAAAAGAGCTTTACAAATTCACTTAGGACAATAAATAAAGGTACGTAAATATTTTCTTGATACAGATAAGGTTCTTAAAAGTTTTGCTAAGTATACCTTACCACAATAATTTTAAAGGGCAGCCACAATGTCTAATTACGATAATAACGAATGTCTTACAAATATTTACAATGAATATATTATATTTTATTATTGTCTTTTTCAGGTCCTCCAAAAGAATTGAGCTCAAAAGTTGAAAGATCTAACACAATCAACGAAAAACATACAGATTCAAAATCAAATACCGCAGCTATCAAAGGCAAATTGCAAGTCTTGCAGATGTCTCCAGTACCTACACCTAAGACGAGACAACTACGTGAAAGTGAACTCACGTATTTTGGTATCAAACAAAATGATTGTAGCACAAACAAAAAGATCAATCGTACTGAAAGCAAATCAGCTTTGCCATGGACTGATTTATCAGAAAATACTTTCAATACTTTCGAATCTGTAAGACTAATAAAAAAATATTCCAACAGCGCTCAAAACAGTGACGCTGAATCTACCGATTCCCATGATTATCAAAATATACCGCTGAAAACTAATTTTGCTCCTGTGCCCATTCCAAGGTCGCGCGCAAAATATATAAAACCTGAAGAGCAAGGTGTGATTCTAAAGCCTATAATTGAACAGGTCTATGATTCCAACAAGGCTGTGCAAGAAACGCGACGCTCCAGAAGTAGAAAGCAAGACGATATACAGACGTCGACCAGTCGCAGTCTTTCTGCACCAGCAAAGAATCATAACAATTATGTCGGTGATACGATAAAAAGATACGAAACACGAGTAAACAATATCAGAAAAGAAAACACAAAACAAAGGTATATATTTTTTGACTACTACAAAAACTAAAATCTAACAATATTTTCATTTTACTAACAACATAATACTCGTACAAGTAAATAGCGTATTGTTAATCATTGCTATTTTATTCTAGGAATGAAGTTCATTCGGGAACAAAAGTCAGCAACGACAAAAATCGTAATGATACGGCAGAAGACATTCCCCTATATGCGAATGTGGAAATAAGAGAAAATGAAATGAATGATTACAATACACAACGAGCAAAACCAGTGTCGCTTGGAATCAAAAGTTCCAAGCAAGTAGACGAAAAAAAGAAATCAGAATCAGAATTAAGTTCTATAGACAAGAAACAAATAACAAACAAGGTAAATCATCGTGTTAAACGAACAGAAAAGTTGTCTACACCTGAAAAATCTAACACTATAGACAAAGGCGCAAGTCGAACTAGAAACAGTTTAGATAAAAGTATCAGTAATTCAGGCAGCGCAAAGGATCAATATAAATCTCGTCAAAAATTAAATAACAAAGTCGATATTTCATCACATAATAATGAAAACCGCCAAGAAATTCATAAACCCAGATCTGCTAAAAAAGAGGATGTACTTAAAAAATCCAACGGTCACACAATTAAAGATAAAAATGTAAAGGCAATCGAAATACCACGCTCTAACAAAGATGTCGAAGCAAACTCTTTGAATCATCGTATCACCTCCAAGCAGTCTAAGATGGAGAAAGACGGCGCCGATAGAGTGAACAACAATACAAATGGACGAAGATCGTCTAGAAGAAGTGAATATGTTATTAAATATGACGACAAGAATGGCACTGTTTCTTCCGTATGCAAAGTTAGATCAGGTCACAGCACCCAAAGAAAAAAACATCAATCGAAAGAAAGAAATAAGGAACACATAAAAGATTACAACACTAAAAATACAGAAAAATCTGCTCTGCGTAAGTAAGTCGCATGCATGCTCGTAATATGAACATAATAACCAAATGTGTGTATGTAGATGACATATTAAAAATGGACATATTTCAGTACAGTTTCCCGCACATCGGATACTAAACGGAAGAAATGAAGAGAAGAAATGGAATACAAAAGTTCACGTACAAAGATCTTGCCAACTTTTGTAGATAGGTAAAAGCGATTGTCTAGTCTTACTGGATCGGGATAGAAAGTGTAGTCCTATAGCACTAATGAATGTGAGTTGATTGCTATCTGTGAATGTGTGCATGTTTTATCAGAACAAAATAACCATGATCTCACCATGTCAATATTTAAATCATTAATTTAATATGAGCCTAACAAAATGTATAACAATACTTTGTGGTAAGATTAAGGTATCAATACTAAGAACCAATAAAATATTTACAAACTACTTCAAGTATTTTATTACTTAAACATAATAAATTACATATTTAAACAGTTGTTAAGGGATCCTTATCAAGCTTGCTTACAAACACTTGAACTTGATTTTCAAGTCTTTTCTCAAGATATGATGAATATACCCGTAGAAATCCTCTCTCTGAATCGGAATGGTTTGTTAAAATAACTGAAATTCCCTTTTGAGCAGCATCCAGGACGTCATGATGGAGCATTTCACCTTTAACAAATTATGCACGTTCATCTAACATGAAGTTTGACAAGGGCGACGTGAATATGTCCTAATTTTTTTTCTAGTGTTCAATTATTTCAGGAAGATCAAATGGGTTTGGAATTGACGAAATATAATATGCTAGAAAGTGTATTGCAACCTTCGATCAACAATGCCAACTAGATTATCGGGTCAGCACAAAAAAATACGTCTCAGGGAATAAGAGCGCACTTGAGAAGCAATTTACTGTAATTAATCTTTAAAATTCCCATCTACACCCCGGTAACTGTGAGTTGGCGTTAATTAATTAAATAAGAATTCACTTCTCAAGTGTGTTCTTATTTCCCGAGACGCAATTTTTGCGCTGATGCAATATCTAGTTGATATTTTTGATCGAAGATTGCAACTGTATTATTTTGATAACGCGGATTACATAACTAGATATTACCTGTTAAATAAAGATCAGCACTGACGCCTTTGAGCACCGAGCCGCCAGAGCCAGCGCATAGTCCAATCTTCGATATGGTATCTTCCATGGTTTTGCCTTTAGCAACAGCTACGCGTACATGTTGGAGACCAGTGAGTTGTTTCACACTGGATACTGCTTGTTGTAAGGAAATCCCACTGCTAAGCTTCAAAAGTCTGTAATGAACAAGTTTTCAAATAAATAAATTATTTCCATTCTTCTTAGGGAGCGCCCACACGGGTGACATTTTTTGTCGTGGTACAGTATTATCGAAGAGAGAAATACTGTCACGGTAACAAAAAACATCCGTGCGCGCGCGCCGTTATAATTTTCACATTAACATGACTTGTCACGACCGGTGCGAAAAGGCACTTAAATAGTAGAACATATACAATACCTTCCAGCTCCTGTATTAGGGTCAGCCCCTGGTGTAATAGGAACCGACTCTTGGAAGACGAATGCAGATGCCAACCAATCGTTCACGCCGCCCCTAACGCAATCCCAGCTAGTATGAGGTGAGTAAAGGGAAATTCGTTTTTCTAACAAAAGTGATACCACTCGCTCCTTCCAGGACCTGAAAAGTGTATTCCAAGTATAAATTTAACTCCAGTTTTATGTAGAGGTCTTGTGTATTGTGTATCGTCGGGATAGTAAGGACGCCGTGCCGTGATGTTATATTTTTTCAGCTGAATGTATAATGATGAATCTGTATTGGTTTCGATCTCTTCACTATTCAAAGTATGTAGTAGATACAATAGTTTGGCTCATTATCAGAAACTCTCCTTATTCAACAGAAATTAGTGCCATTTAGAAACTCTTTAATCAACAGAAATTAGTTCCATAATACAGGGTGTCCCGTAAATAAAAAGAGAAACGGTAAGGTAAGGGGAAGAAGCTAGACATCCTGTTTGATTTCGTACGTGCGAAAAAATGCGAGTAAGTATACAATTAATTACATATTTTAGCAATACAAAAAAGATTACCTTTGGACGACCGATTTCATAGGCGCAAATATGGGCGGGTGATAAGATACAATCATTTCACATCCATTTGCATCAGCCTCTATGGCTACATCCTCTGTCAAATCATTTGTGAGCATGATTTTTGTTATATTCCTGAAATAATTAAAGTTCACATTAATCTACTGCATATCTACAATTACTTTAAAAATTTAAAGTATTTTGTATGAAAATTCAATAAATCATACTTTGCTGTGTATGGCTCAACAAGTAAACCAGTATTATCCCATCCTTCTGCTAGCTGCTTGGGGGCAAATTCTTCCAGTGCAGTCACCACTTTATTCAAAGGAACACCAGCACTTATTTCAGCCGACATTTTTGATACTTTGACTGAACAATAATACCTTACAGCTGGTTTACACAAGTTTGCAAACCTCCCAAGTTTAAATAGCATTAGTTACACTGAAAAAAATTACATAATAATATAAAGTATTCCAGGAAATATTAAATTATGTAATAACAACTCATCCATCACTATTAAATTATTTAAAAAACATAATATTATTATACTATAGCAAAAAAAAACAAATCAATCATTCATTAAAATAAGTTTATTATTGATAAATAAAATAAAATGTAAACATGAACTCCTATACAGCCATAGCCACCACTTTTGCTTTTAATGTTAACAATATATTAATGAACTAGCTAGCTATTTCTTATAGCTACTCAGTGAATTTCCATAATTTAATTTCTCCATTATCGCTGCAGGACAAGAGCTCTTGATTTCCTGTAGGATTCCATTTTACACAATTGACATCTTGAGAATGGGCATCTAATTTAGTGCATATCAATTCAAATGTGGGTGCATTGGGGTCGGAGTCTTCTGCTTCTTTAAAGATCCTTATAATGTCATCGCCACATGCTGTTGCCAGCAAGCCAGTCTTGTGGCACCATGCTATGTCATATATGCATCTCGTGTGGAATCCTGACAAAGTACAAACACACTTCCAGACAGAGTCTCTGTCAACCACCATGACACCTTCTTGATTGTCTGGTTTATATTCCTTCCATATCTTCACAGTTCTGTCGTCACTACAAGTGGCTAATCTTTCCCCAGTCTTGTCAAATGCCAAACTCCAAACTGTTGATTCATGTGATATAAGAGTTGCGATGCAGGTCCAATCATTATCTGCAGGATCTTCTTTGTACATCTTCACTGTATTGTCATAAGAAGCCGAGGCCAAGATATCTAATGTAGGATGCCATACCACCTATAAACATAATGAATGTATCACAATCTTATTATCATTTGGTATGATAGAATTATAAATATGAAATTAATTACAAACTTTCTTAACATCCTGGTTGTGCGCATTCAGGACAGATTCACATTCATATTCATCTTCCCCAGCGACCTCCCACACCCACACCGATTTGTCCCGACCACATGTCGCCAGCAGCTGACCCGAGGGTGACCATGCTACGCTTTTCACTTCATTTTCATGGCCTTCTAATGTGGCATTGCACTCAAATTGACCTTTAAAAATATTGACAAAAATAAATGGATATTTACCAAACTTCCAACTTTTACAAATACTTTTGCTAATCATTAGCATACACACCACTTTTTTTATCCCAAATTGCAGTAGTTGCATCAAAACTGGCAGATGCAAGAAAATTTCCACAAGGTGACCAAGCCACTTCTCTGATAGTACGCTGGTGACCATCGACGAGGACTGTCTTTGTGGTGTATTCTTGACATTCATTACTCCATAATTTAATAATTTTATCTTCACCGCAAGAAGCAAATATTTTACCTAAAGGGTGCCATGACACATTCCATACAATACCTTTGTGGCCATTTAAGCTTTGCATGAGCTCTAGCTTAGCCATAATTTACTTGTAGTCGTTCAAAATATAAAATAAAGTCAATTCTTTCAATTTATTTACCAAACTGTATTAGTAATCACTACAAAAAAATTACCTTAGTTAAACACCAAATTTTTATAAGTGTATGAATGCGGAGTATTCTTTTAAATGCGATTAAGAAAGATCGAGTTTTTATAGAAGTAACAATGGATTAAAACCATTAACCAAACTTGAAAAATAACCTAACCTCAAAAATATTCAAGTGTCTTCCGTCATCCCCTGTTTTATCTGTCAAGTAGTGTTGTGCTGTTGAAGCAATTGATTTATTTAAATCGATGAAAAATGCGAGTATGTGTTCACTCACTGAGTGTATTCCAGCATTTCCAGCAGCCTCCATAAACTATTGGCACTGTCAATTTGAAATGCCTTTGCTCCGGGGTTTTCATACACACTTCGCTCCATTAACGGATTTGATTTTCGGAGCGATCAAGAAAGTGTTAATATTGGACTTTTTTCGATACTAAAAGTGTCGATAGTTGGGCTACACTAACGTCAAGTTAATGACATTATATTTTTTAAGTTTTAGTTTTGGTCTTGGCACACTGATTTTTGATTTTCCATTCGCCCTTGATGTCATAGATTTAGCTAGATAGATAGACATGCCTTCCCGAACTTGTCTGGCCAATGCTAGTCTACAAATGGAAAGAGAGCCCACAAGAGAGCCGGCCGTGAAAATGCAGTAGAGAGTCTCATGACGATGATCACGATGATGATGATAGAAATTAGATTTGATAAAAAAGCTAATAATTTAGCTTTTTCACTACTCTTAAAATTATTATATGATCTATGTCATTTGTGCCAAAAGCAATTTGCTAGAACCAGAAAATCTAGAACCTTAAAATAATTTTAAAAAGTTAAAATGTCAACAATTTGAAATGTGATTTGAAATGTCAGTCAGTGGACATTTTTAGGTTATGTTTAAATTTCGTTTAAAATAAATTCCGTGATTATCTTTAAAACAATGGAAAATAGTAATAAAATAATACCTCCTCATCTAAATGCGGAAGTTTATAGAACAGATACCACCGGCGCATGCTCAATCTCTTATTTGGATTATATTCGTCTTCACCCAGGTAAAATGTTTGGTCGGAACCTCTAATCCTTAACTGTGGTCGGAACACCACATTAGTTCATAATTAATCTAAGTTCATAATATGAAATAAAGTATCGGATCTAAGGTGCCGATAGGTCTTGAGGTTTATCATCATTAAGTTAGTTTAATTGATAACTCCTATAGGTTTGCTCTTTTACATCCAAATACATTGTTAGAACCTCTAATCCATATCTGTGGTTAGAACTCTATCTATTGTTGTAACCCCAGCAGCTAACTATTAATTTTTATATAATTATTGCCGCCATTGTGCTTATCCTTGCCTTAACAGGCTTCCTCGTAATTGTTGACATTGTTCTAAGTTTCACCTTAAATGCCTTTACAATTTTGCACTTTCAGTTTCAGTAATATTCTGCAAATCAATTCATAAGATCAAACTTTTTTTTTCATTTGCTGGTTTTACAGCGATAAAACAATATATCAAAGTCTAATAACTTTTTGCAGATGATGGTATTCTAATAGGATGCTCTGAACTAACTGGACGTTATTGGAATGGTGGAGCGAATCTCTACAAATCTGTCACTGAAGCGCAGAGATCTCATTCAAATGAAAAAAGAGCCATTAGTCTGACAAGTGGCACAGCTGATGGTTGTTTTGTTGGTAATCCATCTAAGGTAGGTTCCTGTGATAAGTCTTTATATCTAAGCTTAGTTGACGGCTAGATGATTGGTATGAATGATATTGAAATAATTTAATTCGATATTTTTGCACATATTGGTAAATATTATAGTGTTAACTAAATTCAAATTTTAAATTGATAAAGTCGAATTGCCTAAGGTGGAAACCAGTATAGGTATTTATGCATACATTGTATTACTAGGTCCTTCTTTGTGAAGACAGTGGAGCAATAAGCATATGGACAGTCTCCCATAATGACTCGTGGAAACAATGGAGCGAAGAGAAGTCTGTGGCTGAGCATGACGACTCGGTGTTAGCCGTGGACTGCCTTCAGTCCGAAAAAGAATATGTTACAGCAGGGGCTGACGGCAATATCAAGGTAAATAAGCCATGGAGGTCATAATAAATATAGACATAGTGACTGTGGGTATATTTGTCCAATAAAGTTTTGTTATTATTTGTTTGTCAAATATTAAATGATAAAATCAATTACTTTATGTATAATATTATTCAGTTGTTTAATGTAAAAATTTATTAATTTTTTCTACTTTTAATGCATTACCTATATTTTTGATTTTCTAGGTGTGGGATATCAATGAGATGATTTGCATTAGAAATTACCTAGCAGCACATAGTTTGGCAATACATGGAGTGGTGGTACGGCCCTCATCAAGTGCATGTTTTGCAACAGGCTCCTTGGACTACAGTGTGACGCTATGGGATGAAAATGTCTCACAGCCAGTTTTAGGTAAATAAATTAAAGTACTATTATTATTCTGTGATCTTCATTAAATACCTTTAGGACTCATTTGTATACAAATTGATTTCAGATCTAGCCAAAAACAGCTGTGGTGTACGGTGTCTGCAATGGACCGACGAAAATTGTCTTATTTATGGTGATGAAGCTGGTGTCATGTATTTAGTTGATGCCAGAAAACCAGAAACTACTATAAAACTATGTGAATTCCCTGCTGCTATCCACAAATTAGTGGTTCACACTGAGTATGTAAACAGTTTTTGTATGATAATTTCTTTGTAAATATTATCAACATTTTTTATGATAAACTTTTTTCTTTACAGAGCCCATAAAGTGGCAGTGTGCTGTGACAACAAAATTGTATCAGTATGTGAATTAAACGAAAATGCCACCCAAAAAGTAATATACCATGACAGACATATGCACACAAATTTCGTTAGGGATGCTGCTTGGGATTTGATGGAGAGCAAGACTCTGCACACAGTCGGGTGGGACGGTGAGATTAAGTCGCACAATATAACCTGGGATTGTGAGTAATTTACATGCATACCTGATCGAAATAAACAATTCCCACCTTTATTTAGAAAGTTTTATTTCATCTTAATTGTACCCTGATAATTATGGGCTATGATACATGATGATTGAGTAAATATTGCTACATTGAACGTTTAACAGTGTGAAATGAAATATAAATGATAACATAGATGCTGAGGAAATGTTTATTAGTTACATTGAGGGTAGGTAGGTAATAGTCGTCGGGCTAGTGGGTCGGTCAATGCGTAGAGGGGGAGGGGGCGCGGCGCTCGGGCGAGGGGCACGGGGAAGACCCGCGGCGGCTGGTGCCCGGACTCTTGAGGCGCACCATCGTGTCCAGGTGACGGAATCTAAAAATAACAAGCAAACTTTCAGTGACATCATTTAAATAGAAAATATCTCGCTGTTAGAGAATATCTACTTGGACAAATGGACCTTAATATTGTCATTGGGCAGAATAAATAATCATCATCATCAACAGCCCTTTACACTCCACTGCTGGACTATGAGCCTCCTCCACTATAGTAGAGGGTTTTGCCATAATCCCCACGCTTGGCAGGCGGGTTGAAGATTTAAAAGATTGATTTTTTTCAGAGCGCGTTTGATGTGTAGTCCGTAAGTCGCCTCTTACTTATGAGTATTATGTAAACTGCCGTGTGATGACGGCAGAGTAGAATACATTTGTCACCAACCCCTACTCTTCCTACGGGTGTCGTAAGAATAAATAATGCATTAAGTATTTAGATTTGTAGGATTACTACCTTAGCGGCAGGTCGTTAGCATCATTGTCAACGCTCTGGAAGAAGAACGCAAGTGGCCAGCTTATCCACGAGGATTGTTTCCTGAAAAGAAAACAGACAAATCTTATTTTTTATCAGTTGTTAAAATGCGACCGGGTAGTGACTCCTCTATAAATGAGAGTGTGACATGCAACGTGGTAGTTGTGATAATATTTCAATCAATCAAACGGTCCTTTGCCAGGATGATCAAAAACATCTCTGCCACGCCACACAGGTGGCGTGATTTACGCTACACTTCCGTACGGTGCAATGCCACCATCAATTCTTATGGATTGCGCTATTTGCCGGCTTTAGTGGTCTTCTGCCTATATGTGACTTCGCCCATTGGGTAGAGTAGTATAGACTGTATACAGTAGTTGAGTCCAGTGTGCTTACCATGAGTTTACGTAAGGAGTGCTCGCTAGCGAGTACGTCAAAAAAATATATGAAGATTTTGTTTCTTGAAAGTAGCCGCTAGGGGCGCTGCACAATATGTCATACATTTAATGTAATTTTTTTACGTTGTCTCTAGCGAGCACACCTAACGTAGACTCATGTTAAGCACACTGAATGAGCGTCAAACATCGGACTAGGCTTTTGGTTATGTTTTG
Organism: Ostrinia furnacalis; assembly: GCF_004193835.3. Classification (NCBI taxonomy): domain Eukaryota; kingdom Metazoa; phylum Arthropoda; class Insecta; order Lepidoptera; family Crambidae; genus Ostrinia; species Ostrinia furnacalis. The sequence continues at coordinate 54,744 of NW_021133116.1, read as the reverse complement.
TTGAGTTTTTACTTACGGTGTCAGTGGCTCTTTAGGCTCCAAGTCAGAAGGCGTGTCCGGCGTGGTAGGCACGGCGGCAGGCGGCGGCGAGCCAGGCGTGGTGGCCACCGGCGGCGGCGTCTTGTTGATGGCCGGGTTGTAGATCTTCGGGTCGCTGACCATGCGCACGAAGAACGAACGCTTGTGCGCGAGCGCAGCGCGGTTGCGCCTCGTGCGAATCTCGTTCAAGTCCTGAATTCAAAAAAATTAACAATCATTAGGTAATACTATTAAGGCTGCTTCAAATTAGAGGAGTAAGGAAGCGCTGCAGTGGCGCGCTTGCCGCACCACTACTAGATTTCGTGTTAGAAGCGTAGTTGCAGCACTACATCCATTTGCATTTGTTAAGGTAGTAGCGCTGCATGCAATAGCGCTTCTAGAAATTGTATGAAGTAATAATGGTGGGCATCAGGCACCTTGATTTATACAAAAAAAAATTTCTTACTCGTTCCTTGTCGGGGCCTTCAAGAAGCTCAGTTGCGAAGTCGCTAATGATGTCCCAAGCTATTTCTGTAAAAATTTCAAAATTATCCATAAATTCCTACTTGGCAAATGTAGCAGGTGGTAGAAGGTTGAACTTTGGCTACAGTACGGGACTATTATTCCAAGCTCTCGTTTCCACTGTCTCAACTCACTTCACTCACGTCACAACAACTTATGTAGCCAGGATCTTCAGCTTGACCGCCAATGAACCCTTTCAGTGAAAGTCAAGGTTATTTCGGGGGAAAGTTAAACTGTCATTGGACCCGCAACGAAATTAATCAGAAGATAGGAGGAATTCGAAGTTAAGGTTCGACTTATGGGATAAGGTTTATTGATTATAGCAGAGCAATATACTATAGGGTGGCAGGGCTGGCAAAATGCCACGGGCCCCCGACCTGAGGGGGCCGCCCCAAGACCCAAGATAGTCCCGAAGCCCCCTCAAAAAAAAAAATAGATACGCCAAGGGCCCCATGCACAGAATTAGCCACGGGCCTCGGATGGCATAGTCACGCCACTGTAGCAGATATTGTTACCGATATCTTCGCGCGTAGCGTGCTGCTGCACCACACAGAAGCGGATGACGAACCGCTCGCGCACGTTGGCGGGCACCATGTGGATCTTGCCCGAGGCGTTGATGTTGGTCAGCAGCTTCTTGTTCATCTCGTCTGCCTGCTCCGGGGTCTCGTCTGAGCCGCCCACTAGGCGGAAGCACACGAGCCCGAGCTGAGAATAACAGACCTTTAAGTAATGTAATAGAAAAGGATGAAGATGTATGTTCAAGTACCTTTGTAAGGCTTAGGTCTGAATATAAGGTCAAGACTGAGATGTGTTTTTTTATCTCGCCGCTTAGAAACGCATGAATAGCTGAACTTCACTCCTACAGTAACACCGTGCAAGTTCGTTGAGTCTTCAAGTCCGTCAGCTCACCTGTGACACCTGCACCGTGTCAACTTTCAACATCAGGCACGTAAAATAGACAATGATCTCTCTGAATTAGACTCAACACTTGGACGAATTAATCCAAGACTCAACACAATTCATTCGTGTGAAGTACGCAGAACAAATGTCCATCTTAGATATGTCGACCTTCGCTCATCTCAGATCTCAGTGTCAAAAGTAAGTGGCTCTCAGATTAGAAGTGGGTCAACTATGAAGTGGTCATCTCACTAGGAACTGAAATAGATTTAACTGATGGCCTGAGCACAGAATAATAATAAGTACTGCCTGAGTATCTACAATCTGGATGATACAGTTTTAAATTGAAATGTGATAACGAGTATTTGTAACCGAGTAACTTATAACACGAGTGCTTAACTAAGGCTAAGTTTATCAAACTTACCTTTACTTGGTTGCAGACTTCAAAGCGGTCGTCCTTCTTGACCAGCTTTTCAAAATATTTCGCAAGCTCGCAGTGTCGACGCACGTATCTCTGCAGGCCACTGATCCCGTAGCTCCTCAGCATGAACCAGAGTTTCAGAGACCTAAAACGTCGGCTGAGCGGCACTCCCCAGTGCCGGTAATCGATTGCCGTGTGGTCATAGCAATGTTGAAGGTAGAGAGGGTCGACGACCAGAGCCGACGTGAGTAGGTATCTGTTGGTGACCCAGAGGAGAGAGCAGTCGAAGCTTGTGAGCATGAGTTTATTAGGATTGGTGTTGAAGGAGTCTGCGTACTCGATGCCCGCGAGGTTGTGTTTATGCTCGGGGCATAAGAAAGAGCTGCCAGCATAGGCGGCGTCCACATGCATCCACACGCTGGGAAACTTGCGCACCACCGGGCCTATCTCGGGCAGGTTGTCGTAGGAGCAGCAGGACGTGGTGCCCAGGGTCGTGGCCACGAAGAACGGCACCAGACCAGCTTCCTCGTCCTCTTCCATGGCCTGTATTCAAGGTAAGTTTTCATTTCAATGTATTAACAGTAAATTATGTTGTAATAGTAATCTAGCCAAATATAGGCATACCTCAGTAGGTACTAGAAGAAGCACCAATAAATACATCCCTGACAAGTGTACTTAAACATCGTATTGAGAGCTACTGCAACGTCTGCAACAGCAGGTGAGTACCTACTAATTTATTTTGTAGGTAGGTATTTTAGCAATGATAAAATCACAATAGAGAAAAAATAAGAAAAAGCTGTGTTTAATATGAATAAAACAGCTGGGGGTGAGAATAAAATGCTAAATATTTTTGACCCCAATAAAAATAAATCATCCAATTCAGTTGCTGAGAGATCTCAATTAGAGCGATCTTTCATAAGAGCGTCGTATCGTGAAATTTCAATATTTGCGGCATAGAAAGTGGCACACAATGCGGCTCCATTACCGCCCGGCTCGCCACGTATTTCCGGCATCCAAGGGCGAGTCATTAAACGGGGAACAGCGCCACAGTTGAAACTGAACGGCTAGTCCACTAAACTACTATTAGGTGGAGTTCTCTAACAAAAAAAAAATATTTGTTGATGAATCTTGTACATGATTCATTAAACTTCAAAGAATCTAAAGGCTATCAGGGAGGAAAAAGAGCACATGGCTCTACAATATAAACTCCAATTTTTGTGTTTTTTTTTGTGATTGGTTTGGTGCGATGTTAGTGTATGGGTAAACTGTTGTGTTTGAGCTGTGGCAGCGTAGATGCGGGCAGAGCACCATGTAGGCCATGACTCTCAATTAAAACGTCCGATTATCTGTGCAGTTTTGCACAATTCCAATTAAAAATCTTTACAACAATGGATTCGGCAGGTTTTCAGCGCTTTTAGAGCTAGAATGGGAAAAATGGCAAGGAAAAAGAGAAACGGAATTAATAAGTAATAACAGCTTTTGTGTTAGAGGTGACCATCATCATCATCAATTCGACCACAGAACGTGACGTCCACTGCTAAAGAAAGGCCTGGGGAGGTCTTAGTACAAATAGAACTTTGTAAATGGGATGATTTAACAGTTTTATATTACCTACTTACCTACATCCATGTCAAATAGATAATAGAGATCAGAGTCAATAGTTATTTCGGGAATGGTACAGGAAGAAAAGTCAACCATTCTAAAAGCGAAGAAATCCAACGCACTCACTTGTTTCAACGTTTCGCCTCTCAGCGAGCCGTTCTCATCTGGCTGCAGGATGCGTAATTTGACGAAGCAGATCATGGCTGCCTTCTCGACGCAGGAGTGCGCCTCCTTGGAGCAGTAAGCTATGAGCTTGGACAGCAGGAGACCCTCGTCCACTGTTGGGAACTGGTGCTTCAGTCGCTTGATGCCGTTGGCGCGGGCTGCTAGCATAGATACCAGCACGCATTCGCTCGCCGAACCCTGGATTTAGGTAAGTGATCGGGATCAAATTTTCAGACGTTTATGAGCACTTTTTCAAAGATCATTATTAAGTTTTCGTGAAAGTAATTAAAGAGGACTTTGCCGCTTTTACCTCCTGGTTTGAGGCTAATCGTATAATTTGTTAAAAACCAATAACTTTTAAAGCGACGAAGGTCTTTATGTTAGATAGGCCGTAAAGTCCACGCTCAAAAAGTGTTATTAGGTATCTATGAATACTAACACTACGTAATCGCTGAAAAGTTCTACAATTTTGTAATTATCTTATTTTGGATGATATAGTTAGGCTTCATCGATAAATGAACCTCACCTCTATAACACCACCCCCCTTGCTCCCTTCTTCGAGAGCTAAAAAGGCTGGAGGCAAACCAATTGCTTTACCTGAGAAGATTAGAAAACTGCAATGAGTTAGGGAACGACCGGATAGCCAGCATTATTCAGTGTTTGAGTACCGTAAAGTTAAAATATCAAAAGAAACACGTTGTTTCGATAAACATTTATATTTAGTACAAGAGGTTTTGTAATTTTGTTGGAAATAATTTCTTAAACTACCGAAATTATTTAAAAAAATATTTCACTAAATAGTAAGCTACATTTATTATACATAGAAAGGTAAACTTTTTGAATTACACCGAAGTTGATACAGGCGAAACCTAGTCACTTATGTTTTCTGAATGAATACAGCCTGCGACTTACATAAACGCACAACATTCCCTTTCGTGTAGATGCTTATTAAAATTTAAATGGAAATGTACATACCCATCCAATCCAGCATGATTATCTCCAGTTCTGTACACGCCGGGCCCGCTGCCTGTAAATATTACACGTGCCATGTAATTTAGCCCAATGCAATTGTTTTAGATGATAACACTGGTCAACACATGTTTTTTTTTCCTTTAATTTTTTTTCTGTTATTGGGTATTTCTATTGCCCTGATTATGAAAAAAATACTGGGAGATTGCCAACAGCTTTACTTTTTAAAATATAGAGTTTTATTATTTTGACAAAAAATACGAAAAATTACACATTGTGCTAATAAAATTTCTATTAAACACTAGCAAATGATCTTTTATATGATTTCCTTGAATAGGCATGTTTGAGTAGATCTCGTTGCAAGCTCCAGCAATGGTCTGCCATTCATATATGAGCACCACGCCCCTGATAACCTTCTTCCATTGTCAGAAAATTCCAATGAAAACTTTTATCCTGCTCCTCACTAAAATCACCCACATTTTGTGGAAATCGATGTTAATGCGAGTACCTACATGAAGTGTATTTTTATGCACATGTTGCACCCTAGCTCTTGCAAGTTGGATAGCATGCTCTCAACAATCTCTTTTTGCTTAGGAAATTACTTATAACCAAAAAAAAAAAACATTTTAAGCTTAGGACTGGACTTCACTCATTGATTTCTTAAAATTACGATCATTCACCAGTTGCCTAATGTGAGTCCCATCAAAAATTACCAGCTTTTAAGTTTTCTGTGCTTAATTCTGAAAAATTGCGAGAAAGAAAATTAAAACATTCGTCACTTTTGTCAAGCGCCTTCACAAACTATTTCAAGATGCCGAGCTTAATATAAAGTGGTGAAAGTACGGTGATACGGTCTTGGCTAACTAAAGGCACGTTTATAAAATTTTTTGTATCAACTTTAGCTGAAGAGCTAAAAGTTGTGTGTGCGGGAAGCCGCACTGGCCAAAATGTTTCTAACCAATGCTATTGTTTGTTACGACTATTCCAGAGACACATGGAACGGGAATTTTGTGTAGCCCCCTTGTTGGCCTAAAAGATGTTACCTATTCTCAGAACACAAAATAATAATAATNTAGAAATAATAATGGCAGGTTGAACCAACAAGAAGGTTTTAGTTTATCAATCATAAAAATCTTCTTGACAAGATAAATGTCAAACAACTTTAATCGGAATAATTTTGAACTTTACTGACTAACAGTTAAAGATTATTTTGTCTAACTCGAGATTATTCTGTAACATAGTTTCAAAAGGTAATATGTGCTCGCGATTCGTTGAAGGAATCAATTTGAAAACTGACGAACCTTTTCATTCCGCGACTGTACACAAATCAATCACTCAGAAATTCTTTGACAGTATAAAAACATTTATCAACTAACCATTCATAAAGACATTTTTTAAATTGGTTTACATGCAAGTCAGTGATAGAGTCTGGAATTTTATTAAAAACTTTAATGGCCATTATAAAACAGTTTTTACTGTAAAGGGTAGACTTTATAGCCGGAAATTTAAGCCTGTTAGGATGTCTTCTACTATATAGGTTATTATGACTATATGTCGTGAAAAAATAGGAAAACCATAAATTGTAGATTTTTACTATTCAGAAGTGGGAAGTAATTTACCTATTTCCTTTATAAATTGCATTCCATAGCTGGTATTGGAATTTTAACAATAATGAATATTTTGTTATCCAAGGTCGAATGCCAAAATAAAAATAACTTTTTCACCGACAAAATCTCCGTACAATCCCCGGTAGAACATAATCGGAACTGACTCAGATACTTTATATAGCCCGGTCCGTGAGCACGTAGAATTTTGTCCAATGACCCCTAGCTACCCATCCTTATCGCTCGCGCGTACGAGGGCGGCACTGAAAATTTCGGGAATCAAGGAAGTGAAACAACATTACTATNTTTAAGCCTGTTAGGATGTCTTCTACTATATAGGTTATTATGACTATATGTCGTGAAAAAATAGGAATGTTTTTTTACAAATAATCCCAATTCATAAATGTATAGGCATGGCAGAGTTAATAGGTTCAGCTTTCTGAACCAGGGCTTACACGAGTCCAACGAGTCTAAATTGCACATTGCACGAATGCATTTTTTTTGGATAATGAACAAGGATTCGATTTCACTTGAATTTCCCCAGACTACTATACCATAACGTAGCACCGACGCAACGTATCCATGATAGGCAAGAAGGGAAAGTTTTAGATTATTCGTTTTTCTGATTCTATATAAAACATAGACAAAACGATTTATTTTAGTACACAACTGTTCTACCTGCAATTTCCATGAGCAATTAGAATCTAAGGTTAGTCCTAAAAACAAAGCGCATGAGGACCTCTCAACTCTTTCTCCTCCACAGAATAGATTTATATTTGGAGGCACTTTTTTCGTGTTATGGAATTGCATAAATTTAGTCTTGGATACATTAATAAAGAGGTTATTACAACTGAGCCATTTTGCAACTTTGTCTACCGTATTGTTAATGTCAAATTCATAATTAATAATGTCATTGCAAGTGATAACAATCGAAATGTCATCAGCAAATAATATTGTTTGAAATTCAGTTACATTAGGCAGGTCATTAATGTAAATTAGAAACAGAAGTGGCCCTAAAATGCTTCCTTGAGGTACACCGTATGAATTTATCTTTGGACATGATCTAAAGTATTTTATCTTTGGACATGATCTAAAGTATTTTACCAAAACATACTTTGCCAAACAATAATTTGCTAAACAATAATATGCCAAAAACGGCATTTGCGAATTAAAAGTTTGCTATAAGTTGTTTTGCCAAATGAGAATTTGCCAAATGAAAATTTGCGAAACGTTGTTTGCCATGTGATAATTTGGGAAACGTTTTTTGGCCAAACATTAGTAATCCGTCATCGTGGTTTTGGCAACTACCCTAAAATGATTGTCTGGCAAGGGGTTGGAACGGTCATAACTCTCTGGCTAATGAACAAACGAGTTTTAATTATTATTGCAGTCAGTCATTAATATTAATTTACAAGAGATTGTGGAATTTAAAAAATAAATATAATATACTTTTATACTTTTGTTGCTGTCTGATGTTCGGAATTGTGCTGTCATGATGAGATTAATTTTTGTAACAAATTAATACATTTTATTACTCTTTGTACGTGAGGTTTTCAAAAAGATAAGGGTTTATGGTTGTTACTATAATTTTTACCTCAGTTGCACCATCTTAACTTTAACCGTATCTATAACTTTAACCGGTGTTTCAGAGTTTGACAGACTCTTGACGATTGTTAAAGTTAAAGTAAGATGGGCCAACCCAGTCTAAATGTGATGTTTGGCAATGATTCAGGAGATAACAGGGTATTTACTATAAATATTAAAAAAATTATAATAAAAATAAACTTTTTTAATAACAAGCTTTTATTCTGAATTTCGAAAGCTTGTATCGCGCATGGAATTTATCCCTCTTTTTCTCTGTTTGCGCTACAAGCTTTCGATATTCAGAATAAAAGTTTGTTTTTAAAAAAGTTTATTTTTATTATAATTTTATTTTACACTTTTTAGCTATATCTTAGTCTCAGGACCCTGGACATTATCTAACACTAAAGTGCTCAAAAAGACAAATCCAACGAACCCAAACTCGATGAGTTTCCGCCGTTTTGTTTAGGAGTTCCTATGGCCACCTCCCGACTCCATCATCAGACCAGCTCAATGGTGCCATAATATTGCATTGTCATCGTACTTACATAAGTATACCAAATTTCAGCTCAATCGGTTGAGAAGAAGTGGTCTTAAATTCAGTTGCAAGATTTGTCCCACACATACTAACAAGTGAAGTCAATATAAAGCTTGTAATAATAAAAAGCTTGTAATAAAATATAGGTAACTATTAGGTACTCGTAGTACTTACTTACTTTACACAATCATGAAAATTTAAAGATAACTAAAGCCCGGTCCGTGAGCACGTCGAATTTTGTCCAATGACCCCTAGCTACCCATCCTTATCACTCGCGCGTAATTATATTGCTGTCGCGACTGTGCGACTGGCACCCGCAGTGAGTGTGCGAGCGCGATAGCAACATAATTACGCGCGAGCTATAAGGATGGGTAGCTTTGGGACATTGGACAAAATTCTACGTGCTCACGGACCAGACTATAGGCTACTACTATAATAATAACATAGACAGTAAATTGAGCTACCTTTAACATTTGCTTCAAAAACATAACGTAGCTGAAAATAATTTCAAAACGATTATTTTGACGGGATTGCTACCATGTTCAATCACATGTAATATGACGTCACTAACAGAATAATGTAATATAATAACCACGAAAGTTTAAAATAATAATAATTATTTCATAATGAACCATGTATTTGAAAGAAAATTCAGAATCATAATATTCAGAATTCTTCCTATCTAGGGTGACGCAGCATTGTTCAATAATCATCTATTTGCTCTCTTTCAAAGCTAAAAGTCAATATAAGATTTGATTACGAATAATGAGGTGGGACGAGAGACATTATTGAAAGCCAGACACGGTGGTGTCAACGTGCAAGTGAAAAGTGGTATCAAAAAAGTCTGAAAAAGTATAATTAAATTTTCAAAATGAGTGGAGTTATCTATCAAGTGCTTGCAACTTTAATTTGTAAGTAAATAATGTGTTTTTAAAACAGATATAGAAATAGGCCCATTTTATAAAAAAATCTACGAATGAATAAGTTTTTTTAAATAGGCTTTTTCAAGGCTTAAATCAAGTGGCAGTGGGCGGGGCACATAGCTCGAAGAGCTGATGGCCGCTGGGGCAGGAAAGTTCTTGAGTGGCGACCACGAGCTGGAAGACGTAGCGTGGGCAGGCCTCCCACTAGGTGGACCGACGATCTGGTGAAGGTCGCGGGAAGTACCTGGATGCAANAGGCTTTTTCAAGGCTTAAATCAAGTGGCAGTGGGCGGGGCACATAGCTCGAAGAGCTGATGGCCGCTGGGGCAGGAAAGTTCTTGAGTGGCGACCACGAGCTGGAAGACGTAGCGTGGGCAGGCCTCCCACTAGGTGGACCGACGATCTGGTGAAGGTCGCGGGAAGTACCTGGATGCAAGCAGGACCGGTCTTTGTGGAAAACCTTGGGGGAGGCCTTTGTCCAGCAGTGGACGTCTTTCGGCTGAAACGAACGAACGAACGAACGAAATAGGCTTTTTAAAAAGAGCTTTTGAACTTGGTATAACTTGGTATAACGGATCGTGCTTAGTTGTAAAAGGTGTGATTTAGTAGCAAAAATGTACATGTAGCTTACTCAAATGGACAGGATACTACTGATTAAACTTGTATGACCATATATTTGACCCCAAAGGATTCAAATACTCAACCACTTTGGTCGGAAATTCGGTGCAGGCTCTATACAGGATGGAATTTCGTAATTTCTTATTAGAAAATTTTACTCAAAGAAAACAAAAAAAATAGAGCTGCGTTCAAAGGAGGCTTCCGGCAACTGGGACCGCAATTAACTAGGACCGCGGTCCCAGTCGCCGGATCCGTAATCAAAGATTTCCAATTTTTTTTTCGAAAATTCTTCACCAAACCATACAACTTTCTGTAAAATATTAAAATTTTAAGATTTCATTGTTTTCCTTTCATTTGATTTATCATTTGTTAGAGAGATTTCATCCATACTGAACCCTAACACTCAACACAATAAAAATACAGAGTGTAATTTTTAACAAATTTTAGTTGGTTCGAGTCCTCTTTTTTTTCAAAATGTTGAACGTTTTCTTTGAGTAAAATTTTCTATCTACAGTATTTAGAGTACCTAGATACTTTAAATACCCCTGTATAGCGTATGTTAAATTGCGTAAAAATTTAATATTTGACTAAATTTTATTCAATATTTGCACGTTTTTATTATTTAATACGTCTTTAAAAGTATTAATTTAGATCAAATGACGTCATGATGACAAATCTTTAAGTAAATTGTCTACGTTAGAAGTAAACTGTAGTTTGGATGGCATGCATGGCAGATATTAGATCCAATTTTAGCTCCAAGGTTAGTAAATACGAATGAGGGTAGAAGCTTTCTCTATCCCAGTTTTCTTGTCCCAAAGACCTCAAAATGATTGAAAATAATAATATGAAACCATCATCGATCATCAGAGGGCCTAGTGTGAGTTTCAAACGCGCTCACTAGTGTCATGCTCTTTATTTAATTCTCAGAGGAAAACAATAGATTTTTCCTACACTCCCCATGTTGACTAGGACGGTAAAAAAACCAAATCGAAGATAATTGAAATTGAAATTGAAAAAATTTATTGTGAGACCGGGGTCCATAATCGTGTTAGTAACAATTTTCACTTAGCCTATGTTAGTAAGATACAAATAATGAAATATGAAGCCGCTTACATAGCACTGGAGACGTGCAAGCTAAGCCAGCGCCCCAGCAGCGGCGAGTCCCACCTGTCAGCCAATGCCCTCAGGATGCCATTTGTACTGCCGCGGAGACGCTCTAGGAGCGATGCGCTCCGCTTCCGAATTATCGCGTGGAAGCCGTCGGTGTGCGCTTCCGCAAACATGGTTGACGCGCTGCAGAACCGCGGCAGGCCAAGTAGCACCCTGAACGCATTGTTGTACTGCACACGCAGTGCGCTGTAAGCGCGCTGGGTAAAGCTGACCCATAGGCTGCACGTGTAAAGAGACTGGCAGTAAGCTTTAAAAAGCGTGATTTTTACTTCATCCTTACAACGCGCAAACCTACGTGCCAACATATTACAACGCACTGACAGCGCCCTGCGCTCCCTTTCTATGTCTACATTATCCTTTAAGTCATCTGTAACCCAGTGACCAAGGTATTTAAATGAGTTAACCCGTTTCAGAGGCATACCACAAAGTGTTAAGTGCGGAACTGATGAGTATGTTTTAGTCCGCGATTTGAAGATCATGAACTCACTCTTCGACACATTATATTTGAGTCCATGTGCCATCGCATACTCCTCGCATATCTTAAGCAGTTTACGCATAGCTGCAATCGACGGGGTCAGCAGCACCATGTCATCAGCATAACTAATATTATTAATACAAACGCCGTCGATATGACACCCGACCTTGGTGCTGCTGAGCCCCTCGATCAGTCGGTTCATGTACAAGTTGAAGAGGCTTGGCGAGCTCAACCCCCCCTGCCTCACCCCGCACTCCAACCTGTACACATCCGAGAACGCCCCTGCCCACTTAACACTGTTCTTTTGATTGCTGTACCAATACCCAAACATTGACACGATCTCAGGCGGTAGGTTTGTTTCGTTGCTTAGCTTTTCCCATAGTATGTTATATGAGACTAGGGTTGTTGGGTAAGGTTATTTCTTTATACGGTATACCTACTTTTAGAAATATGCCAACTCCTCCTCGTCTTTGTTTTTGCCTCGAATAATAACTAGCAAGACAATAACCTTTGAGGTAAGCGTTTTTTTCTTCCCCCCTTTTTATAAAGGTTTCGCTTAAACAAATAACATCAAAAAATACATTATCATTACTAAAGTTATCAAGCCATATTGCCAACAGATCACGCTTATTCAGAAAACCGGCCACATTCTGGTGCAGAATGTTGAAGTTATTGCATTTCGTTTTAGTGTAATTATCATCATAATTAGAATTATTAGCGAAAAAAGTTTGGTGAGTCATTTATTTCTAAATTAGGGTCATCTATTGGGTAGTTGAGTTCAATGTCAAAATCAATATCATCTATTAGTTTACACAAGTCATTAAATACAATATTCATTCCTGCGTTGTTCACCAAACCATTATACTTGAATGTCTCATACGAATATTTCAAATGTCTATTACTGTCTAAAAGATACGCATATTGGTGCGTTTCATTATCGAGATGAAGCATATTATTAAATATTTCAATTCGCATATTATACAAATTTGCGTGAGATTTAAACTTATACATTGGCAAACAAAGGATAACATTTGTATGTTGCACTTTTGATAAGTGTACTCTCATTTCTTTTATCAGTTTCGTATAGTCGTGTGTAGTTGTAGGAAGTGAGTCGGACAGAATGAATTAATAAGGCAGAGATATCAAGATATAGCTATTTTTATTAATTATAAGAACAGCAATTTAATCAATGGTAGTGATTCAGTAATTAGTCTTAATTAAGTAGCGTACAGCTAACACTTCAATTGTGGCCAATGCTCAGGCTTTAACCACAAGTGACTTTATTTTAATTAATTATAAAGCGCCTATGGGCATTTTAATAATTAATGATAATAATTAACTTAACATTTAAATTAATTATCCAATAGGTCTAGGAACAGCTTAGCAATAGTACAAGGTGTGCACCGTGCCGCGCCAGAGCCAAGACTGCCTGCTCCGTCGCTGCGCGCTCGATTTATACCCGTTGCAAAACAACCGTAGTGGAGGTGGGGGAAAAGTGAAAGGCGCTTGCTCTGACGTTGTACGGTGCAGCTGTTGTTTACGAGTTTGTAACAAGTTCGGCGTGCGATGACGCCGCCGTCACATATGTTATTATGTAGCGCAAACAGAAAAAAGAGGAATAAATTCCTTGCGCGATACAAGCTTTCGAAATTATTTGAACCTTACATAAAATTATTTTTTTCGTTTTAGTACAACTGCATTTTAGAATATAGCTTGTTATTAAAAAAGTTTTTTTGTTTATTATAATTTTAAATAAGTGTGAATTATTAAAAAAAGAAATTATTAAATTAGACAACAGCAGCAGGCTAACGTATCGCACTGACATTACTGGTTTCTATTTATTTCTGTGATTTCCTAGTAAATGTAAACCAGTATTTTTGCACCCCAATACGTCACCCACTAGTGCTGCGTGTAATTTTAATGGACGTCTTTAAGTTTCGGCATTTTCAGGGTCTATCAGTACTGTTTATTTAATTCTGATTAAAATAATTATCTCTTTGCAGCTCCTTATGATCTTCGGATCCATAATGGTCGGTTTCTTCGGCCTCCTGCTTGGCACTCAAGTGCAGTTCCACTGGGGTCCTGCTTGGGTCACCCCTGTGATTATATGCTTCTACAGTATAGCATACGCTTTCGGCGCTGGAACGATACCGTATTTGCTGATGGGTGAAGTGTTCTTGCCTGAGGTAAGTTCATCATCATCATCATTACTATTAGCATCCACAAGCCACATCATTTGCATTTGAATTTGAAAATCTACCTCAAGATCCGCAACTTTCTCTTTTACATTAGGCTCAAAATGACTATTTTGAGAATTTTCCATTGTACCTACTTAATGGCTGTGTTGTCTGCTGATAACTGTACAAAAACTTGATCGAAATCAAGAAAAGTTTAAGCCCGAAATAAATGGAAATATTTAAAGCAAAATTACTTGAAGACTCGAGTTGTATTTCGAGTCCCTCATTAAAATGTAAGGCAAAATCACATATGGATGAATTAACCATGCTGTAATGTCAGCTAATGTATCTATCACGTTCGCTGACTCGTTTGTGGCAAAATATCAGCAAAGTTAGTTCTTCATTCTGACACCTACATCTGATTCTTTCTATGACTCTTTTATCCATAACCTATTTATAATGTGCTTGTGTTTGTCTTTAAATATTTTGTGTTTTGGGAAAATCTACCAAATTAACGCCCATACTGGAGTGTGAATACTCACAAACGATGCTTGCTTAACCTTTAACCAGTGACATGACTATTTTATAACACTATAAGGGACATGACGTCTCACAGGCTACTACTTCGAAATCAAAAAAATTACAAAATTGCATGTGGAATTGTGGATTACTTTAAAATTGTATTTGTATTTAACTATTGGTATGTCAATAAAACAAATGTAAATGAATTCAATATTTTTTTTTATAATTACATAGAAAAAAACTATAATTACCAATTAGTGGTAATTTTCAGCCTCAATTGATATGAGGTCCTTTTTTAGCATTTTAATAGACTTTATATAAATTCTATGTCAAATTTAATACTTTTTACTAAAAATCTAATAATACAGAAACCGAAAAAACATAAAAGCCACTTCTGAAAACTAAAAAGAAAAATTCTGACACCCGCTCAATTTGGCATAAAATCAATGGCAATTTTTGCAGAAAAGGCGAGAACATTGCAAACATATGGGATTGTAACACCCCAACACAAGTGTACTGTGGCGAAGTAGCATGGCTTGGCACCCGGGGCGACCCCTTCCCCCCCTCCTCACCCCTCATAAGACCATAAGTCGGATGTTCATATTGCGGGGGGCTAAGGCACCCCAGAATGGTCTGGTGTCCCCCAGAATTTTCGGGTTACCGATTTGAAGCCGAAAGATTGTAGTACTAAGTCATGAGCTATATTATTATGATGAGATGATACCAATCGCATGCACCCCCNGCCGCCACTGTCCGCTGTGTACACTTTCATTTTGTGTAGTTTAGGCAGACAAATACTGCATCCCCTTTGCTTGGCTTGACTTGTTTCAGGATGGAACAGACGGTCCATCGTTTGAACCTTGACGACGTTCAAAAGGTTCAAACGATTGACTGACCGTTCGTAATATTTTATTCTTTGATGAATTCGTGGGCTGGAGTTATAATTTCCTAGTCTTATCTGCCATTTAGCACTTAAAATAAAAAGTAGAGTGTAAAAGTTTTTGTATGACAACTAGGGACATGTAGCCTCACAGGCTACGATCGATTTTCTAATTCGTATAACTTACGTGCAAAACAACCGATAACACGTCTGCCTTCTTCTGTGGTCGTTTTAGCACTAAAACAAAAGCTACTAAGACGCTGGGTCGCTGCAAGCGAGGGGAAGTAGTCAATTCTAAGAATTTGAAAAACATGAGACGCCTGTCAGACTACGTGTCACTGGTTAAAGGTTAAGTGAAGCAGCAACGCGTTGAATAGAGCTCTGTGATTCGTGTGTCACCCTGTGCGTCCACGCACACTTTGAAACCTCATAGTAATGTTTGTGAATACGGGCAAAAGACTAACTTTTGTGTTTTGGAAAAAACTATCAAACTAAGAGCTTTTGTTATATTTTTATTGATTATCATTATTATAATTTTAAGATCCATCTGATCCTCCATTTTCCTTCCAGGTCAGAGGCGTGATGTCCATAATATGCCTGGAATGGACATGGTCCTGCAACTTCATCGCCATCTTCATATTCAAGCCGCTGGTCGCAGCTATTGGCTTGGGATCTGTTTTCTACTTCTTTGCTTTTGTAGCTATTCTCTCTGCTGTGTTCGCCTACTTCTGCCAGCCTGAGACTAAAGGGCTGTCTGTGAATGATATACAGCTTCTGTTGGTTAAGAAGAAAGTGCGATGATCAATAGATTTTAAAAGTTTTGTTGAGAAAAAAGTTAGGTCGAATTTTCAATCACTTTTTGTTAATTCATCATCATCATCATCATTTCAGCCACAGGACTTCCCTTGCTGAACATAGGCCTCCCCCAATGACTTCCACATCGCACGGTTGGTAGCGGCCTGCATCCAGCGCCTTCCTGCTACCTTTACCTTTTGCTGATTATTACATTCATAAGTATAATGCTGTCTAAGTATGATAGGCATTAAAAACAGCTTGTTGTAATATGAGAAATTGCCATCAAGGTGGTAATTAAACCAAAGAACAGTTTTTTACTTACTAGAAACAATTTTTTTAACATAAGTGGATCACTTGTATCAGTTGTATCATCAAACGTTTAGGAGAGCCCCAAAACGTATTAAAGTTAAGAAACATAATAATATTTTCTAAGTGTTATTGTGATATACTTAGGTTGTAAATAAAAATTGTGATACTTTATAAATCTGTGTTTTATAAGTTACTAAAATTTTAACAACCCCTCTTTGTAAGCTTAAAACTTATGTGTGTTGCTAGAGTACCCACTCTACTTCACCACAATACCTACTTCAGCGGTCGACGAAAATCAAACTAGCGACTCTCGAACTTGAATCTCGATTCGACCGATTTCTGAGTAAGTTCTGAATAACTTTAACTTTAACCTGTAGCATTAGAGAGCATGAAACGTCACAGACAGACAAACAGTTACAAATTTTTCGCAAAGTCAGTTTTATTTTCCTAAAAAATTTGATTTATAACTAAATAAACATAGCTGCCTGCTCGTTATCTCTCAGATAACGTTATCAGTGACATAATAAAACAAACGAACATAGAATTGCCAAGTTCATTGTTAGAATGATAAGGTGCAATCAAAGCGAATATGATTTTTTACAGAACTTTGACTCCTGTCTAGTGGTAATAGGGACGAGTTTAAAACAAGAAGGTATAGACTAACTGTGCTCTTGTATAGACGACAGCATCAGCTAAAATTGTAGCGTCTTAAGCAGTTGTCAATAGAGTGTAATTTGCAACAAAAATTTATAGTCTGATTGATGTGCTGTTGACTGCATACAGGGTGTTAGGTAAATGGGTATATGAGCCGACACTAGCCCATGTTAACATGGTCATATAAATGGTATGGTGAAGTCAGAAATTTGATTCTTCTTCTTCTCAGTCGGTACACTCTTGTCAGAGTGGTCGTGGTCATCATTTTGAATCACGATCAATTCCCGCTGGGATCATAATCTAGTTCAATGAGCACTAGAGTGCATCAGTACCTAAGTTGTACTCGTACAAGTACATGAAATCGCATCTCCCTTTGGTTTGATAGGCCTCTCGCTTGTACTATAGTACTAAACTATAGTAGCATGTGAACAAGGTGGGGTCCATTTATTGATACTAGTGATGTACGTACGCAGTTCTAAATACCGTTGCAGTGTTATCGGTATTTTGATAATTACTTGTTTGACAGTTTTAGAAGGCATTCTTAGGTCTATCTTCATTATTAGTCTCACTAAAATCAATGTTAAAATGTGAAAAACTGATTGATTACACTGCAAGATTAGATATAAAGACAACGCCTAGGTTAGTTCTAGACGATGAACATTATTAGTCTTAAAATAAATAAAACAAGCTTAAAATCCTTCAATATCAGTCTTATCTTTTACCATAATATTGAGGTTAAATAAAAGCAAATTTCAAAAATGAATATAGACCAGAAATAATTAACTAAATAGTCATTTGAGACCCATTCTACTCGTAGGTGTCAGACATTTTTTAATATCACGATGAATATTCTGATGATAATAACCCGGGATTATTAGAGATTGAAACACACAACTTTCGAGCACAATCTAGAAAGTTAAATATAGTTATAGAAAATACGACATCTTGCGACAGATTCAGCATTTGAAATTTACAAACCATCAATAAAATTATCGGCGTTTTCAACAAAGAATAAGGTTTTTGTTGGACTTACAAAAATATTTAAAAGTTTTAGCAATAAAGGTAATCTTGGAATACAGATGCATTCTTTCCAGTGCCACAGTTTCTTCATAACACTTGCGGCAAACAACGCAAAAAATAACCGTTTTTAGCGCAACACACATCACTATTAATTTATTGTTGACCAAGAGACTACATGATTGCCGATTCAGTCCGCACTCTACAGCAGTGAGGACCGCACGTCCCTTCACTAGCGATTGTTTTGAATAAAATAACGGTATCGCGACGTTATTTTTGACAACGATTTTAATTAAGGTATGTTTATTAATTTTGTTTGTTCTGTGAAGTCACTGAAGTTCAACGGGTTAAGTGAACTGCATAAAATGCATGTTTATGTTTATACTGAATTGGTTATTGTTTTATCAGAGATGAGTTGATAAGGATGGGTTAGTAAAATTAATGTTTTGCATTCGATTGTGAGATATGTAATGAAATTATTTATTTACTTATCTTAAGTTGGATTAATTACATAATAAGATTTAGATTTTGGTATTGTGATAGTGTAAAACTTTCCTTAACCTTTGGTCATGAAACATTTTGAATTAAAAAAATACGATGCCTCATTGATTTAGTGGTTTGCATGCCGTGTAAACACGAGTTGTGTTACAGGTTCGAATCTTGGTAGAGCCAAATAAAAAATACAGTGTTTTAATATAAAAAATGACTTACAATAATGTGATACACATTTTCATTATAATTATTATCGATTCAAATTTGTTTTGCAGTTATTTTTATTGCATTTTATTATCTTTAATATCATTGTAGAGCAGGTTTGTTATGAACTTTTCAAAGGTTTTGGATAAATTTGGAAACTTATGTTTTGAAAGATTGTTTTCTGTTTTCATAATATCTTCATTATTTTTATCACATACAATTTTTAATACTAAAGTTTAAAAGGTTACTTAATTACTATTTAACCGATCGACGATCTGGTAAAGGTCGCGGGAAGAGCCTGGATGCGGGCAGCGCAGGACCGTTCATTGTGGAAAACCTTGGGGGAGGCCTTTGTCCAGCAGTGGACGTCATTTGGCTGAAACGAACGAACGAACGAATTACTATTTCCGATCATATTTCCATTATATGGTTGGTATTTGTACTGCCGTGTATGTGTTCCCGTGATTGTAGTAAAAAGTGACTTTGTAACAAATTCGCGATATTCATCCTTGTCAGTATCTAATGACCTAATGACCTAATGACATTATGTTCAGATAGTAATAATATGTCATACTTAAAACACGAAGGTTTGTTATTTCCGGGTATAGTTTCGTAAGCTGTGGTCAGCTGAAATCTGACATTTTACTAATCCTACTAATATTTTACATGTCAATTTCGTGAAGAATAAGTATGAATGAATAGATTTCTGTTACTTTTTCACACAAAAACAAGACTCGATTTTGATGAAACTGAACAATATTATTCTTTCAACAGAATAGCATATAGGCTATTTGTAACGATATTGACCTACTTAGCTAAATTAGATCTTTAAATGTCAAGTCAGTCAAACTAAATTCCATGCGAGTAAAACCACGGGAAAAACCTAGTATGACATAAAGAGCTAGGGCTCGTGATGGAGTTTGATCCGAGCTACCAAGTGGATCAAATTACTTATCAAATTGAATGGAGGACGGTACATTGTATAATATTGTTATTCGTACCTATGCTAATAAAATTTAGCAATGTATGTAATGGGTACAATGGTTATAGAGTTATACCCGTATTCACAAACATTACAATGAGGTCTCACAGTGCCCGTAGACGTACAGAATGACACACGAACCAATCATAGAGCTCTATTCAACGCTGTGCGTTCGATTTGCTGCTTCACTTAAGCAAGCATCGTTTGTGAATACGGGCGTTAGACTTTCGATCTATGCTCTAATGTAGGATTTTCTCTTAGAAGAGGTCCTCTCAAAGATAAACCATGATTCCGGTATATTTTATTTATCTTTCTATCTATTTTTAATCGATTATTATAAAATATGAAAGGTTTTTCAGAGACTTTTTGACCTTATTCAAAACTGTGAAATAATGAATATAGCAGAACTGATTTGAAATTTGAAAACCTTATTACGCTTCACCTTGTAAAGATTCTTCAAAAACAATTCAGCAGTTTTTGCGTGAACAAACCTCAATCTCTTGTAAACAACCACGATAATAATATTAGTACCCACTATTAGTCAGTTATCACTTTACTGATACATTTTTTGAGAGATAAAATCTTCCGCTAAGACCCAGTTTCTTGAACCTTTGTTAAAATAACCAATTGTTTTTATATCAAATGACAGTGGTTAATCAGTAAAATGCGTTTTTCGGACGATACTTAATAAACTTGGCTTTTTTTACCATTGGTAACATGAAAATTGGTTATCTTATTGGTTATATTTTAACTAAACTGGGCCTACGAGTAACTCTATCATTCAATTTGTAACTCTGATTCATTATAACTTCGTTACTTTTAACTATGTAATCTAAATTCTAATCATACACGTATTAGTCTTCAAGTCATTAACTCATGGCCGAGTGCTAATATTAAAAGTGAGAAAGGTATTCTGTCTGTCGATCACGTTATTTTAATGTAAAGTTGCTTCGTTCGTTCGTTCGATCGTTGCTTAGTTTTTAATAAATTTAAAATTCGGTATCCTACCTCTTTTTAACTCAATTATTTATCCTTTATTAAAGAAAATATTTTTTTGGTTTCTAATGACTAAGTGCTTAAGGTCACTGGTAGAGAATACCACCCAGAATTAAGTCCGCCACTGTAAATCAGTATTATGTGCATATCTAAATAAATAAATACGTAAGACATGATTCTACTTGTTACCCACACTACATACCTACATAATATACAACAAAGTCGCTTCACTGTCTTTCTGTCCCTATTAGATCTTTAAAACTACGCAACGGATTTTGATGCGATTTTTTAATAGATAGAGAGATTCAAGAGGATGCAATGGTGGAAAGTGGGGATGCATAACGTTTGAAAGTGTCTGTCGCGAGAAGTGATATTTCTTAGACGCCGAGTGTTAGTTTATTTCTCGTAGTACAATATTTTGCCTTAAGTATTTCTAAACTCCTTTTACATTGTCCACAGAATCCAATGCACGTACCAGGATGACAGAAAAGTCTGGCGTAAGATTCGAAGAAGCGGAGAGAAGACGGGGCCTGATCTTAGCATCCATCGCTATAGTATGCGCTACCGTGGTGTACGTTGTACGAGGCTGCCCCACTCTTATGGGGGGTGTAGCTTTAGTTGCGACGTACCTGATGACAGGGGATAGGTACCAGTGGGTGTATATTTGGAGGAAGACGCTGTCCAGGGACTTTTTGTAAGTGTTTTACTCTTTTCTTTACATTATACCTAACTAAGGCTGAGTTGCACCACCTAATTTTGACCGTAATTTTAACGATAACCTGTGTTTTTTGTATGGAGTTTGACACATTTTTGACGTTTGTCAAAGTTAAAGTAAGATTGGAATCTTAAAATTCTAATTAATTTCGTTGCGACTAGACTAGACTTCCAATGACTTATCCGAGACAAACTTTACCTTCATTGGTTGAGGTTTTATTGGCGGTCAAGCTGCAGATCCTGGCTGCACAGGAGTTGCAGCGGTGGGAACGAGAGGTGGGAATAGTTCCGTAAGTCCGACGTCATAAGAGGCGATCAATGAACATATTATATGCGATCATCAGGCCTCTACAACCCGTCTGGACAGCGTAGGGGTGAAGAAAAAATCCTCCATTTGTTTCTGAAATCTCACATACTATTTCCTGTATTGAATTTGTATTTATGTAAAATTACGAGTGATTAAGGAAACTTCGACATAATTTTATTTAAAAGTATTCAGTATGCATTGATGTAAATGTAGCATCATGTTATTTAATACTTATTTTTACGGTTACAGCCAAGGTAACCTTGTAAGTTATAACTTATGAGTTCTGAGATGTGGGTACATTGTAGTTACTTTTTGTAATGTTACATACTTAATGTAACAACTTCCTTAAGTCACTATAAGCATCATAACAGTTTAACTTAACAAAGTATTACGTAAAGATAAAACTCGTACGTATAAAACAATACTTTCACACCGCGAGCCAATTTCAATACAACGCCATCTATTATCAAAACTTAGAACTAACTACTAATTTAAGTTGCTTGTAGAATATTTCCGATCCAAAGTCCGATCCTTTCAAAACATCAACACAGCGCGTGTCGCACAATGTTTTGTCCGCAACGGAACACTCGGACTTTGCTTGGAATCACAATGGACAGCCGACACCGCGGGTGACCTCTGATAACCGCAGGCGCAACCGTGTTTCTCGATTTTATGATCGCTTGGTACGCAGTCTCGGGTTGCGTGGAAAACTATGGAAGGGATTGAGAAAATTGGATATTTATGGACTTATTTTTACTTGCGTTTATGCCCGCCTGGTACTTTGGTCTTGGGTTGCATAGAAAATTTAACAAAACTGTAAATTTTTAAATTTATGTACGTTCTACAACAATTAATTAATTAAGCATTCAATTTTGAAGTTGCCCTGATTTAAAGTTTCCCAAGGATCGGTACGAGTAGGTTATTGTAGTGAAAATAAGTTTCATAAGCTACATACTCGTACACTTCATCTCAGCAAATTGTTTCCCGAAGCAGTTATAGGTTTAATCCTACTAATCCTACTACTAAGTTTGTATGGATGTCTTTCACGCAAAAACTACTGAACGGATTTTGTTGAAACTTTACAGTATTATTGTTTATAACCCAGAATAACATACTTATACGACGATATGTGACAAACTTTTCAATAAATAGAAAAGATGTGAGAAATATCTATAAAAGCGCCATCTATCATCATTGGTTAAAATAAATAAATAAATATCCTTACGAAACTCTACCCCTAAGGGGGTAAAACGAGGTCCACGCGTACGAAGTCGCGGGCGGCCGCTAGTGTTAAAATAATATTATTATAACGTATTAAATAATAATAGAAAAAATGTTGTTCTGGTGAAGGTCGCGGAAAGTACCTGGATGCGCAGCGCAGGATCGGTCGCTATGAAAATTGTTGGACCTTTATCCAGCAGTGGACGTCATTTGGCTGAAACGACGAATAGAAAAACATGCGCAAAAATTCGCAAATGTCTCAAATAGTGACGACAGCAGCTACGTAGCGCGGCCAATCATCCAATCGTAGCTATCGCTAAGCGCTCGACACCTCTTGTGTCGTAATAGGGTCTATCCGGCCGCGGTCTTGATGCGGTTAGGGGGATAACACAATTAGAAGAAAAATCTAGAAATATTTCTTGATATTACCAGGCCTGTTCATCTCCGCGAGTTTACATCGAAAACAAAACACGCACGATGGCCCACCTACAGGATACTATTCGACAAGGCCTCACATACGAGCGAACATTGACTCACGCACGCGTATTCTTGGGTATGATGGAAGATAATAAAGAAAATTGTGTACTAAATACTGTGCAGTATTTAACTGCCTAAATAATAATAAAAACACAGAATTTACTTTTTTAAGTTGCCTCAAGACACTGAGAGGTAAATAAGTAGTTAATATTATTCATGATAATTCATGCTAAATCATGTATTTCCTCCGCCATTTTCCGCAGTTTGGCACCTCACGTCACATCATTTTACCGAAGTCAGCCCTATAGCTTCGGCGCAGTGCCGATCACTGACGTTTGTCAACAAAATGGTGCTTGACTCTTGAGACAGGCTAAATTACACCATATTGTTAATGATATTGAGCATACATTTTTTTAAATACCTTCGCGAAGTAAAACTTCTGTACGTAGTACTTATTATTATTCTGTGATATTACGCCCGTATTCACAAACGATGCTTGCTAAGTGAAGCAGCAAATCGAACGCATTACATTGAATAGAGCTCTGTGATTGGTTCGTGTGTTACCCTGTGCGTCCACGCGCACTGTGAGAGCTCATAGTAATGTTTGTGAATACTGACGTTAGTCTTTTAGATTGGTATTGTACTTGAACTGTTGCATATTATCTAATGCAGTCTACTCTCCAAATCGCCGACTCGCCGACTAGAGTCGTCCACTTTTGACATGTTGTTGAACGTTGAATCATCATCATCATCAACATTTCAGCCATAGGACGTCCACTACTGAACATAGGCCTCCCCCAATGAATAATTAATAATTAATAACGTTGAATGATTCTTTTGAAATAAAGCCGCCGGCACCAGGTCACTGGGCTGTCGGCAGGCTTGGTATTTAGAGTCCTTAAGACTAAGGCTGGCTTGCACCACCAAACTTTGACCGTAACTATAACGATAACCGGTGTTTTTTGTATGGATTTTGACAGATTTTTGGCGTTTGTCAAAGTTAAAGTAAGATGGTGCAACCCAGTCTAAGAGTAACACAACGATGAACTACAGAACTTTACTACCAACTGCTAATTAAATTTTTAATCTTGTCTGCGCTTTAGGTAATCAACTATTGATTGTTCAATTAAAACTCAATAATGGCATATTAACTGAAGTCTGGCAGTCTTTTAAAACATCATAGAGCATAATTTTAGGTAGGCTTGGTTGAAAATTTATCTATCAGAAGAACTATTTTAATTTTGAAAACCTTAACTTATTTATGTGGAATTAAGAAATGTCAGGACATTTTTTGCATTGATATTAACATTACCTTACTAATAATACAAATGCGAAAGTTTGTATGGATGTCTGGATGTCAACATGTTTGTTACTCTTTCACGCAAAATCTACTGAACGGATTTTGATGAAACTTTACGATGTCACTGTTTATAACTCAGAATAACATAATTTATGACGATCTGTGACAAACTACATTTCAGGCGGGTGAAGCTGCGAGCAAAAGCTAGTCTGACTATAAATTATCATTAATTTTAGCAGTATGGATACGTCCTTTGTATTATTATGTGACTGTGCATAACACCCATATTTATACGAGAGGTACTGTACTAATTAAATCGTTTAAATATGGCGGGTCGAGTATCCTAACCATAAACAAAGTGACGTCAAGGCTAGTTCAGTGATTCGTCCCACAACAGGTTTTTTAGATTTTCTATGTTGATTTCCTTTTAAATACAGACATTGTTAACATTCATGTTTTCTTTTATTTCATTGACTTTCTGACGGTACTAAATCTCATTATGTTAAAGAATAAATAAAATGGGACGAATCCAGAACGAAAAACATATTTTATATTTTTTTGAATTCAGTGTTTCGTCCCAGTGGGACGAACCTGTTGTGGGAAGAATCACTGAACTAGCCGACGTCAAAATATTTATCATCGTCAGGTCATTTAGTCTCCAATCTAACTTCATTCGTTCCTTCTGAACAAGTCCACTCAGGATTTCCACAGCGACCGGTCTTGAGCTGCCCGCATCCA
This sequence comes from Ostrinia furnacalis, assembly GCF_004193835.3. Classification (NCBI taxonomy): domain Eukaryota; kingdom Metazoa; phylum Arthropoda; class Insecta; order Lepidoptera; family Crambidae; genus Ostrinia; species Ostrinia furnacalis. The sequence goes on along the minus strand of NW_021133116.1, from coordinate 29,456 downwards.
GGTGCTTTTCGCGTCCTTTTCTAAACTCTAATTTACTAGGCAATAAATCAAAAATCAAAATCAAAAATATTTATTCAGTTTAGACCACAAGTGGCACTTATGAACGTGAAAATGTAGTTAAAAAGAAAAATGAAAAGGTAGCCCTTATGGGGCACTTTACATGTGTCCTTATCTTTTGGGCCCTACCAGCGCGCTGCAGCGCTTCGAGACAAACATAATTATGGCAAGTGCTGAGAAGAAACGCAGGAACAAACTCAGTCACCACTAATTGCCAGGAATTATCTAACGGTAAGAAGAATAACCAAATTCAAGTACATCAAATATGTGCAGATTAAACTGACCACGCATCATTGTCATCAATATAGTTAATAAAGGGTTTGGTCTACTATACTATCTCCAAGTCAGTCCAGACGAATTGAGAAGGCCTAATATTTTGGCCCTTAGTCGCAATTTATGACTTACACGGAAAGACTGGGAGTGTCCCTACTCCACCGGAACACGGAACTACACGTCTTATTTATAGTACAGAAAACTATTTGGTATTTCACGTCTGAAACTTTGTTTTTTTGCACAAGATTTTGCAGAAGACAGAAGCTTTTGATTTAATTACTAATCAATGGCGTTGTTACTGTTAGGTTCCTGATACTATCTACCCATTATGAGTCAGTGAATAGTTACTAAGTCCGGTCACTGATTTGATCAGGGTCATTATTTTGGAACGTAAAAATTCAACGTAAAAATTGTTCGTGACATCCATACGTATGTACAACAAAGTTCACGTAAGTACAGGTTTGTTAGGACGGTTCCCGCAGAGGTACATCTGCTTGTTCTGGCTATTGGACAACTTGTAAATCTACCTACATAAAATTTGTTAATTTCTCATGTAAGTGACTGTAATGTTTTTAATGAGAAATAAATGTTCTTTAAACCTAACCAAAGTAGCCAAAAAGTTCGCAATACGTCTTTGATACAACTCGATTAAGAGCGTTTACGCGAAACGCGGCGTTCCAAGGGGCATCATTGGAAATGATTCGCGCGCGGCGTTTTTTAATAGTTTTCAAATGTTTATATAAAAACAATAACGATGAATTATATATCGTTTCAAAGTAAATATTTTAAAGAAGATGTTATTTTATTATATTAAGCTATTTTTATGTTGAATTAAAGAAGAATAATGGTGTAAAAATCACTTTGATTTTTTGGTATTTCACGTTCTTTGAATTTGTGATTTCTTATTGTAAAATGCTTAAATCTAAGAATTTTCTCAACTAACTATTTGCCTAAGGACCTATGCTATAGGATATAAATGTTTGTTATATCGTTTTCACAGTATTTTTATAAAAATTTCAGCTTGTAAACTGACGCTAAAGTGGAAATTTGAAAACCTGTGTGGACTTATCTTGATATAATTCTTAAATACTATACTAATCGAAATATTTTCTCAACTAACTGTTTAGACGACAAAATTGCCTAATTATTTATGCCTATAACATATTTGTAATGTAACTGGTTAATGATTGTTCGTTCGTTCGTTTCAGCCAAATGACGTCCACTGCTGGACAAAGGCCTCCCCCAAGGTTTTCCACAATGAACGGTCCTGCGCTGCCCGCATCCAGGCTTTTCCCGCGACCTTTACCAGATCGTCGGTCCACCTAGTAGGAGGCCTGCCCACGCTACGTCTTCCAGCCCGTTAATGATTGTAACGGGTTGAAAAAGTACTGTTTTTGCGCCAAACGGCGTAAACGCTCTTAACCCGGCGTCAATGACGCTGGGTCATATTGACCCGAGGCATTTTCAAACGTTCATAATTTTTTTTTGCGTCCATTTTGTGGTTCGAGCGTTCGTATAGCTGGAGATACAACCTCCCTAAGTCCATTCCGTTAGTTAACTCAGTGTGACTCCGCTTGCGTAGCGAGATACACAGGCTTCAAATTAAAACGGGTCATTATGACCCGGCGTCATCGGTGGCGCGGTGATTTTGTGGCTTACTTTTATTCGCTTATTTTGTGTTTAGTGCTAGTTTATGTTGTTCTTTTTTAAGTTTTTAGTCAAAATGTCTTTGTTAAATGACCCAGCAAGAATAAAACGTTGCTAGAAGAGTCCGATTCCGAAAGTAAAGAATTTCAGACTGTAATAGCCAGAACGTAAAAATGACAACAAAAGTGAAAAGACGCAAGTGATTTTTTTTTCTTCCAATTACTTATTGTAAAGAAAACGTAATAACTTTTAAACTAAGCGGTATATCCTGATAAAATAAAAACAGTAACAATGCTAAATAACAGGCAATACTAAAAAAATACATAAAATACACAAAAAAGGCCAACAAATAATAAAAAATGATACTTTTTGAAAAAAATCTGCTTTAAAATTCGTGTTTTTTTGGTTATTTGATAAATTTCTCCAAAAAATGCCCCTATAACAGGTGGTTTTTATTACTTTGTATTATTCTCTATCGTATTATCTTTGTAAAACCAAAAATCGCATGTCTCTATCCCTATTACAACATTTGCTATGATCGTTTGAACAAAGGCCTGCCACAACATTTTTCTCCGCTACAGTTAGAGACAATTTTAATTTTAACTAAAATGCTTATTTTACTTTGAAATCTTTTGTTTTTATTTGAAATCTAACTTGTCTTTATCAAAATAACAAATCTAGAGCCATTTTCAGTTTCGTTGTTAACGAAGCGTTGAATGGCGCGCCCGGAGAGGCTTAGTTCAAACGATCATTGCAAACGTTGTGATAGGGATAGAGACATGCGATTTTTGGTTTTACAAAGGTAATACGATAGAAAATAATACAAAGTAATAAAAACCACCGGTTATAGGGGCATTTTTTGGAGAAATTTATCAAATAACCAAAAAAACACGAATTTAAAAGCAGATTTTTTTCAAAAAGTTTAATTTTTTATTATTTGTTGGCCTATTTTATGTATTTTATGTATTTTTTAAGTATTGCCTGTTATTTAGCATTATTACTGTTTTTATTTTATCAGGATATACCGCTCAGTTTAAAAGTTATTACGTTTTCTTTACAATAAGTAATTGGAAGAAAAAAAATTCTATAATTTTTTTTAAAAAAATCTAAAAAAAATTTTGACCTCCTTTTTGTCGATAAAAATAGGTCTAGTTTCATCTTTTTTCATATGTACACTTTAACGTGACTCACACTGTATACATGGACAGTAATTAAAATTAAGATTACTTGTTCAATTTCCTAAAAAGTGATCGATGAAATTAGGGTCAATATGACCCGGGGTCATCGTCTTTGAAATTATTTTCACGTCATTGGCGCCGGGTTAAGGTTGTGCTGTCAAATTGGCTACTTTGGGTCTATTACGTGATGAAATATTTGACGCTGAATGTACAAGAAGTAATTATTTAGAATCATTAGCGTTCGTTGAAGCAATTTTTATGAAGACGTCATACTCTTCCCTTTTACTATGGCGTATCGTACGATACCGGCGGACGCGCAGTTTAAATCGTGAGAGTAAGTGCTAAGACCTTGCCGCGTCCTGCTCTCCTGGTAACGAATTCGTAGTCACGTGTACAGACTAGACATTGGTTCCCAAAGTGGGGGGTGCGCCCCCCTTTATAAGTCTTTGCGCAGGGGAGGCACAAATACCTTTAGGCTGGTTTTAGTGTCACGCGGACCGTCCGGTGCGGACCCGCTCCGCACGGCCAATCTGTATGAACTTCTAGGGAGCGTTTTAGAGTTCCACTCCATAGCAGTTCATACAGATCGGCTGTGCGGAGCGATCCGCACTGACAGTCCGCGTGACACTAAAACCAGCCTTTAAGGGGGGCGCGAGCCATCTGTGTACTTAAGTATAAAAAACCTGCGACCGCTGAGAGAATGCATTCCAGACTGCTCGATACCAATAAATAATCTTGACTGGAGGAGGGGGGGCGCGGAATTTTTTGTATGGTCGAAAGGGGGCGCGTCTTAAATAAGTTAGGGAACCAATGCACTAGCGGAATGCCATGGCTTTGTGTGGTAAATTAAATTATTACGATGCATACATCGAGAGAGTATACAAAGATCTTCGAGTCCTGCTCTCCTGGTAACGAATTCGCAGTCACGTGTACGTACCTACACACACACCTAGCGGTCGTTGTTGATTAGAAAGAAAAATGCACATAATGCAGTAGGAGTTTATTCCAAAACATGTTTTATTAGCGCTATAAAAATCTTCTCAGAAACACGTCGCTATTGATCGAGAAAAATTAGCACATTCATCTGCATTTTAAAACGATACGACAGTAATACGACTTTAGTTTTGAAAGTAAAGTCAGCGTCATATAGTTCGTGACACGCAAAGAGACCAAAAAGTTGATAACACAACCTTATATTTTATCCAAATATTATTAATCCAAATGTAACAAAGATGATTGTGTTGTGACCTTTTTGGCTACGTTGGGTGTCACGAACTATTTGACGCTGACTGTACTTCAAAACTTTTATTATGCTGGGTTGCACCATCTTATTTTAACTTTGACAAACGTCAAAAATCTGTCAAACTCCATACAAAAACACCGGTTATCGTTATAGTTACGGTAAAAGTTAGGTGGTGAAACTCAGCCTAAAAACCTTTTTGGAAAATCTTAACGGACGTTCAAATATAACCAGCTGTATTACAATGACACCTATTCAATTTCACAGAGGCCTACGAGTTCTTCTAAAGACCATGTTCCAAGTATGGGTTTGGGAGAAGAACGGAACAACTGTGGTGTCCAGATGGGCGGAGGTGGCCAAGCAGTTTCCTGAGAAGAAGGCGTTCATCATGGAGAATAGGGCACTGACATTTAGAGAGGTGAGATAGGATTCTTATACCTTTAGACTGAAACAGGCATATTGATAGAAGTCGGTAGTCTACACCAGTGTTTTTCAACCTTTTTCATGACGCGACCCCTTGCATGAAAAAAATGTTTGCGACCCCCCGACCGTTCGCTTTTTTTTCATGCCTTTTACAAAGATGTTGTAGGGACCGAATTCTTCAATCTATACAACATTTATGCATTTGCATAGTTAGATTTCGGATAAATCTAGCTTTTAAACTTCTCTGGCTTTTTTACTGAGGTAGTTTTTACGACCGCTCGCGACCCCCCTATAGAGGCTTCGCGACCTCCCAGGGGGTCGCGACCCATAGTTTGAAGAACACTGGTCTACACCCTTGCCGATGAACTTCGCCTTAAATGGCTTTACTGGTGGTCAACATAATAATATAATGTCCTTAAGCTGGTTATTCTGGCTACACAAGAGTTGCAGCGGTGGGAACGAAAGGTGGGAATAGTCCCATACACCCTTACCGTTGTGCTTTGAGTCTCTGTTTGTGAATACTTTATTTGCGTCTAGTAAATGAGAGAGGTTCGTGCTGGCGATGATTATATTTATACGCCTTTGGTGAGGTGCCTTTGTTTTTTTTTTCATCGGGAAATGCTTTGCGCATACCCACTGATCTATGAGGACGGCCAGTGGGTTATGTGGGACTCTCCCCGCCTACCCACTAAAGGCGGGGCCTACCCACTAAAGGCGGGGCCTACCCACTAAAACCCGACGGTTTCCACCAGATCCCAAAGAAACGGAGGCGCGAGTTTTTGTCCTGGTTGGACATTCGTCCGCAGCTCCGCCTCAGGCTAGAGGCTCGCTCGAGCGAGCCTCTCTGGCTTCGAGGGAACCCCCAATCCCCTCCTCCAGTTGATTTTAAGGCCTCAGCCTCGAGTTTAGCGGGCAGCGGGGCGAGAGCGGCGGCGGCGCTTTTCTCTTCGCGGCCCTGGTAAAACAGAACCCCCGGCCCGCCGTTTTGATTGATTGATTGATTGATTGCTGCTCGGTCAGCTGATCAGAGAAGTATCGAGAGCGGCCCTCCGAAGAATGGGCCCGGGCAAACGCCCCGCCAGCCCCCACCTGTACCATTGATAGTTAATTGAATGAAACTGCTTAGACGTTATTTAGTTGAGTAATTTTATGTAGAAAAGACTATCAAAGTATTTTCGCAATTAATCGTGGTAGATAGCTCGCGAAAGGCGATTGATCCCTTTCCTAGTTGATAATAGTATGTTATGACCTTTAAAATACTAACCTTTGATGTACATTTATTATGGATCATTATGCTGCATTATTATATGATTTTGAGAATCCCATCATATCCAGACTCAATCCTGTTTACAATAACTACGGCTTATAGTTTATAGCTGATAAGAAAAATAATCTTCTATTTTCGATTTCACGTTAAGCCTTGCCGGTACAATCTCACGTATTACTAGGTCTTTAGGTACATTGACATTAATGAATTTGGTGGATTATTTTGATAATACTGATAAGTTTCTAATCATATGATTGATAACGATATTATGCAACAAAATCTTCTTTCTTATCGATTTATTGTATAATATACACTATGGGTAGTATCAATAACCATAGTGATATAAGTAAAGGTCCTTAACCTGTAACAAGGAGACAATGTTGAGTTTTATCTCCAAGCGTATGTAAACAGATAAACGCAATCCCACGCGAAGTGAACGTCATACTTTAGAGTAGGCGCACACCGTTGATTTTTCGTCGGCCGATAGTTTAGTCGGGCAGTTGATCAGTATGGGCATGTATGGGAGTGCGCACACTACGCCGATTTGATTTGGCCGATTCTTCATACAATTTAAAATCGGGCACAACTATCGGCCAACTAAAAATCAACAGTGTGCGCCTACTCTTAAGCTGTGGTCAACATTGAGAGGACACTTACTGAAGTGCAATACTAGTTACTAATATTCTTGTTAATCTACGAGTGTATATCTATAAAAGCGAAAGGTCACTGACTAACTGACTCACTAACTCATCACGAAATCTCAGAAACTTCAAGTGCTAGGAGTATTAGATTTTGCAAGGGGTTCCTTTTAGAACGTAGGTGCTGAGACAGGATTTTGCAAAATTCAACCCCTAAGGGGGTAAAACGGGATCCACGCGTACGAAGTCGCGGGCGACTGCTAATAAGTGATGTAGGAGAGGGTTCATCACAATAGTTGATCGGACGACGAGGATCTACAGACCCTCAAGACTAGCCTTACAATGTTGGGCTTTTGTGTCTTATAGATATGCGAAAGTAGCTCTGTCTTGAACCTTTTCGTGCTTAAACCACTAAACCGATTTAAATGAAAGGTACAGAGATAGTTTGAAACTCAGGGAAAAAAACAAAGAATCAGTTTTATACAGGTTCTTGAAAGGGGGACACAATTGCGCAATCAAGAAGGAAAGAAAAAGAAAAGAAGAACATAACAGAACAGAGAGTCAGAGAACAGAAGACTCTGTGACAAATCGAAATTCTCGCGGGCGAAACAGCGGACAAAAAATCACACTAGCTAAAATGTTGTTTGCTCTACTAACTCTCTCTTCTATCTACAGCGAGAAGAATTTCTCTATCCTTCTCTTATCTTCTCCAGGGCGACGAATTCAGCAACCGTATCGCGTGGTACTTCAAACGGCAAGGTTTCAAGAGTGGGGAGGTCATAGCCCTCTTCATGGAGACTCAGCCGGAGTACGTGTTCCTTTGGCTAGGACTCGCCAAACTGAAGGTCACTACAGCGCTGGTGAACACCAGTCTGAGAGGAGCACAGCTGATACACTGCCTCAGGATCGCTGGTTGTAAAGCTGTGGTGTTTGGGGATGAGATGAGTGATGGTGAGTACACTTTATTTGATTTCACTGGTTGGGTTTTTATTGGCGGTCAAGCTGTAGATACTGGCTACACAGGAGTTGCAGCAGTGGGAACGAGAGGTGGGAATAGTCCCGGACTATATTTGAACAACAAAATACCTCTTTGTAGCTGTTTAAATTTTGTTATTGTGAGTGTAAGACTTGTTATTGTCTATTGATTCTATAGTTGAAAAGACTAGTCTACTTTTGACTACAAGATAATTGTTGTAGAGGAGTGCTGTTGATTGTTACACAGTTCCCAAGAAAAGTTTATACATATTTCTTCAGTCATTTTCACACCGCACCGGCTATTCCACAGTATGCAAAACTTGTGCTATTATTGGTACTAGACAATAGAATGTAAACATAGGTACTTAGTTATTCTACATCATAAAGACCTTGATCTATAGTTATTTACATTGTGCGGTAATCAACCCCACCACCTATGGCATAGTAGGTAGGTAGTCTGGTATACTCGACAGCACATCAGGTTACCCATTATTGTTGCAAACTCACCACTATTACAACTGCACTAGAACCCACAGTGGTTACGTTGGCGTGCCGTCGTCTGTACATTAACGTCAAGACAGTCAAGATCACATGGGTTCATTATCTTATAAGACGTAAAGGTGGCGGTTCGCACCGCGACACCAGATAGGAAACCGAAACACAAGATCGAGATGGGAGACTGCAACCGTTATTTGACTAACGCCCGATTTCCATAATCGATCTTTAATCCAAAGATTTTAGCGATCTTCAAATCTTAATCTAAGAAACCAATTTGTAGATTGGTCTCCTACCTGCTTCCCAATAATGTATCTCAAGAGCCGCAATCGTTTGATCTGCTCGGATAGCCCAGCAATCTTTTCCCTAAGACAGATACCTATCTGTCTCTGTCTTTTGTCTCTGTCTCGCTCGTAAACTGACGCTTCTTCTTCTTGTCGTGTCGCCAACAACCCTACACAGCGTCAGCCCAAAACTCCGCCACAAGAATGGCGTTGTCTGTAGCCTTCATTAAATCTTCCTGCGTGCAGTTGTGGCACACAGGGCACGACATAATGTGCTTCGTCGACTGGGGAACAAAACCACAAGCACTCCAAGTTTGAGCCATTAAGAATCCCCACCTGAACAAATTGTCCTTACTACGGCCGACCCGTGCTGAACTAATGCTTATACCACGGTACTAATATATTGTCTAAAATCAAGTGGCAGTCGCGGTCTCATAGCTCGGTCTCCTGTCTCTATAGCGGCATGAGCGCCACCTTTAAACGATATCCGGCTAAACATCCTAACTAAGAGTAGTTAGGATCTTTAGCCGGCTCTACATATTATAACTGCAAGCAAAACTGAATCTTAATTAAATCCAATTATGTTTACTCTTTCAGCAATAAAACAAATCCAGAACGAGATCAGGGACATACCCCTCTTCCAGTTCAATTCCCCCGAGCGGTCCGAAGCCCCACTCATAGCGGACACAGTGCCTCTAGCGGCTGAAATCAACGACATGGCTCCGGAACCTTTCCTGGACCCTGAACCATCTAAGCCCAGAGATACGTTGCTGTATATTTATACCAGTGGGACGACTGGGTTCCCGAAGGCTGCTATCATCACTAACATCAGGTAAAGAAAAATGAAACTTACTTATGATACTTTGAACGTTTCGGAACTTCTTTTGCTGATGGTCCTTGCTGCACCTAAAACTTTTCTGCATGAAATATATGATTACTATTATGTGTATATTGAGTATTGTCCAGTCTTGTCGAGTCAGAGAATACACCAAAAGATAGATCGTATTATTTGGTCATAAAATATCCTCCATTTGCGTTTAAATTACCTGATGATTATGACGATGATAATGATTTAAAAAGACATACAGTTCAGATTATTACTTTCACGCGGACGAAAAATGGGAGATACCTACTCGTATCATATTCGAATGCGCTCTTTATTTGTTTGCGAACGTTTGTCATAAAACAATTGCTTCTTTTCCAGGTTCCTACTAATACCGCTAGGTGTCCACAAGTCAGCCCAGCTCAACTCCTCAGACATCATCTACGATCCTTTGCCTCTTCATCACACAGCTGGAGGTGTTCTTGGAGCTGGACAAGCAGTGGTTCTTGGATGCACAGTGGTGCTGAGGAAGAAGTTCTCAGCTTCGAATTACTGGAAGGATGCTGCTAAATATGAGTGCACGGTAATATTTACAGATGATAAATTAATTACATTTTATCTGCAAATCATAAAGACTTCATGGGACACTCGCACGAAGTGTTACATACCTACCTTGTGTTGTTCCTAGATTGGGTAAGATCGTGAATATGCTAGAAGGCAAGTTAAGAACTTGGCGAACAATGAGATCTCAAACTTATCAGGGCTTCCATGGCCGGCATAGGAAGTGTAAATTAGAGAGGTTTGTCCTCCTGCAGTGGAGACAAAATGACCCCATGGTTATGGACAGGACATTTCTAATTATAAATTGTATAAATAGAGACCGTCCTGGTCACTTATTTTTTATTTATCGCTGCCTATTTCCAAAGATTAATGCACTACAAGGAAGCAGGAAGGCGCTGGATGCAGGCCACTACCAATTGGCCAATATGGACATCATTGGGGGCGGCCTATGTTCAGCAGTGGACGTCATATGGCTGAAATAATATGAATAACCCAATCTATCAATCGTGGTCTAAGTTTCCAAAGACCAAAACGCTGATGCTAGTGAGTTACAAACCTCTCACTTTTAATATTTTCACCCATTTGTCTTTTACAGGTAGCCCAATACATAGGCGAGATCTGTCGCTACCTGCTAGCTGTTCCTCCCAGCGCCTCCGATAGGGCGCACAAAGTGAGGGTCATGGCGGGCAACGGACTCCGACCACAGATCTGGGAGGAGTTCGTCGAGAGGTTCGGAGTGCAGAGGGTGCTGGAGTTCTATGGGGCCACTGAAGGGAATAGTAACCTTGGTGAGTTAGAAAGAATTAACCTACCCTACAGGCTCTTCGAAACCAAAGTGCGCCTCTCAATATGGGGTATTTTAACTTGTCAAATTGTTTGCTCCACTTTACATCAAGATATTTTAAAAAGTATGAGACTTACGGTATTGAAATTTGGAACATATTCTGCAACTAATGTACGAGTAGTTGCATAATAACAAGCGCATTTTACACTTTTAATTTGCAATTTTAATGTTTTTTGTCGGGAACCGTGATTTTCTGGGGGCACGGCAGTGCCCCCACCAAGTCGAGCAAAAAAGCGGCACGGCCGTACCATCCTTTTCTCAAAGCAATTCAGGCCATTTTCGACCGCCTGTAACTTCGTTGTGGATAAAACTAGAAGGCTGAATTTTCATTAGCTATGCAGGCATTGTAAAGACACGGTATATTTAAAATTTCATTCAATTTGAACCAGTAGTTTAAGAATTATAACGGGTCAAAGTTACTTAATTTTGTCACTCACTGACTCACTGACTGACTCACCGATCATCAAAATTCTAAGGCACTTCTAGCAGACCTAGAAGCTTCAAATTTGGAATATAAGTAGTGTTTGGTGTATGAATCAAGGAAAAACTAAAATATTTGGGGGCACGGTAGTGCAACCGCCAAGTCGAGTAAAATTTTTCAATTTCGGTCCAGTTTTCTAGATACATAACTGCTGTCTACAAAATACAAAAATAAATGAGATCCATCAAAAACAATACTTGTCAAAAAAAACAAGTCTCGCAACTCAGTTGTTCTACGCTAAAAAGTTGTGAGATCCATGTAATACCAAGTCCAGGCCAGGAAATCTTTAACGTTTTACATAAATATATTGACTTGGCCATCGCATGAAAACACGTGTAAATTAAATTATTTAGTGCGATGGCCAAGTCAATAATTTATGTAAAACGTTAAAGATTTCCTGGACTGGACTTGGTATTACATGGATCTCACAACTTTTTAGCGTAGAACAACTGAGTTGCGAGACTTGGTTTTTTTGACAAGTATTGTTTTTGATGGGATTGTCTTTTACAAAACAACAATAGATGCCACCCGTATTGAGAAGAGTGACTTTTGACTTGGCAACAATAGGTGTTTCCCGTATGTAAGAGGTTAATAACAGAATGATCTTCCAGGAGACAAGTTATACGCAGTTTAAGTAAATTATACTCTTAAATTTTGGTATTGTCTTTTTTTGCTAATTGACATTTTTTTGCTTGTTCAACGTTCAAACGCTTGCAGACCTTACAGTTGACCCAAAAAAATCTTATTATAAAAAGCATAATCTATTCAAAATAATTCTGCCCGCATCACCTACGTTATTTGTTTTGTTTTTTCAGTGAACTTGGATTCCAAAGTGGGTGCCATAGGTTTTCTCAGTCGGATGGTGTCGTCAATCTACCCATTAACTTTAGTCAAGTAAGTTGTCTTTATACAAAAAAATGTATCAATCAAGATCAGCTTTTATTCTTAACAGCAAGTCGGAGTTGCCTTGCTTGATCAATCTTTTCCTTTGATCAGGCGAATGCATCATTATCTCAGTCATAGGACGTCTATTGCTGAACATAGACCTCCCCCAATTTGCTGAATGCTGCTTCGTTCGTTCGTTTCAGCCGAAAGACGTCCACTGCTGGACAAAGGCCTCCCCCAAGAATTTCCACAAGGACCGGTCCTGTGCCGCTCGCATCCAGGCGCCTCCCGCGACCTTCACCAGATCGTCGTTCCACCTAGTGGGAGGCTTGCCCTGCCTGCCTAGTGAAATGTTGCTTGCTACATCATTATTATAGTTATCTAGTACTACTTTATTAATTTACTGTTATAAAGAAACGCTCAATTTAATATCTACAGATGTGACGAGATCACAGGTGAAATTCTAAGAGACAGCAATGGAAGGTGCATCAGATGTGGGCCTCATGAACCAGGTTAGTTTTGAAAAACATTATAAACCAAAAGTGGTACTGACTGATAAGAAATTACTAGTAATCACAGATAAAAATGTTAACGCATAACCTGAAATCACCTTTTTAGGATTTGATGTAGAAAGAAGCAATTAAACTCATTTTTACCGCTGTGGCCAATTTTGAATCATCTAGATAGTAACCTTCAATCAAATAGATAGTAACCTTAAATTGGGTATGTACAATAATGCACGTATGTATCAACGTGGGTAAACAACATAATGAGTCGTAGAGATACAAATGAAAGATAAAATAGACCTGACAATAAAAATATCATCAACAATCAGTCATGAACTGTATCAATTTAATCAATAAAAATCAGACTGATATTCTTTGTTACTAACTTTAATTTTATTACACTTTTAATGAGGATAATTTCAATGAAGATATAAACTTTGTACACGAAACAAATAAGTCTTAAAATTAGAGTAGATCCCAGATTTCATAATCAACATTTATCACGTAATTATAAGAACAAATTACCAACAAATTAGGCAAATACAGGTAATATAGGTAACATTGAATGTTATCTATCCGTGTATCGCGTTAAAACCTGTTAAATTAATTAAATTAAACAACGCGAAAATTTAAAATAAAAAAAATACTAACTATGGTCAAAGATAACATAACTATACCGGTCGGACGCCTCGAAGGCCCATCCTCGCGCTTACACAATATAGTTACCGTCTTACTAGTCTATATGAACTTTTATTTATAAAAACCTACGAACCCTGCTACCGAGTATAGAGCGCCGACAATAGAGTACGAAAATATTAAATGGCGCGTATTTGTATAAAAAGTCAGTCTTAAGTAAATAGTGGAGTGCTAATAGACTGATGAATGATGATTCTACATTACTGTCTGAACTTTCTATTACAGGAGTCCTTTTAGGCAAGATAGATCCAAAAAAAGCCATTCTTACATTCGCTGGATACGCCGACAAGACCGCTTCAGAGAAGAAGATGGTCAGAGACGTGAAGGTGGATGGGGACTGCTACTTCAACACTGGAGATATTCTTGTGATGGACCACTTTGGCTACTTCTACTTTAAGGATCGGACTGGGGATACTTTCAGGTAAGTTCAAGAACTAACATGATTCTTCAAAATTCTGCTTAAAATCACACATTGCGGGATCTCCACTCTAAGGTCTTTCTGGTCCAGCTTTAGTGGCCCTGCCCATCTCATCATCATCATCATCATCATCATCATCATCATCATCATCATCTCAATCTCTTTCACCTCACTGACCCCCGTCTTTTCACTGATCCACTCGGCGCAAGAGGATGAACAGATGACAATCCGGCAACATGCTGGAATGAACTGGATCCAAGTGGCCGGAGACAGAAGTCGGTGGAAGGTTGAAGTAGTAGCCCTTTTCGAAGACGAACCCAAAAGCTGTTATTGATACATAGATAAGACATAATCATCATCGTCATCCTCATCAGGTCATTTAGTCTCCATTACAGGAGCATGACCCACTCTAATTTACCAAAGGCAAAATTGAGCATTTGGCGTATACTCCACACGCTGGCCAGATGGATTGGGAAGTCCTGATGTTCTTTTAATAGGGATGTTTCCTGGGTCAAAAAGCAAGAGTTTTAATTAGTCCGTCAGTTAACTTATCGAAAAATACTCTACACGTATTTTTCACTTTTTCAAACTAATGAAAATTTAAAGAGATAAAGCGCGCCAAAGTTCATAAGAAGAGGCCCGTGACGTCAATGCTTGCATAAAAGTGCCGCACGTTGTGACGTCGTGCGCAACTTCAACGCACCATAACTATGTAATTATTTGTTAGATTGACAAATAAAAATATATGTGTCCAATATTTTTTGATATTAAACATGATGGACTAAAAAATTTTTTTTAGGAAACTAGCCTATTGTCGCCTTTTACGACACCCACGAGAAGAGTTGGAGTGGTCATATTATTTATGGATATTTCTCATCGCCACGGTTCTCATCGTCACCTTCGTGGCGAATTTTATTTCTAACTTATTTCAACTTTTTGTAAACAAAAATTGTAGCGCTTGATATGAAGATTGTATTCTCAGTAAATCAGGCAAATAGTGAGTCTCGTTTGGAAACTTTAACGTTTTGAATTTTTTGATGCCACGAAAGTGATTCTGTACTTCACAGCAATAATTTTTTCAAACTTTATTACTGTAAATGACTCTTAAGTGTTTATAAAACATATATTTTGTCTTATTTTCATAGATAAATAGCAATAACATAATATAAATAGGTACCTACTTAAACACAAGATAAAATTTTACCGATTACGTCACCTATTAAGTTACAAGATTCTACGCAATTGGTTTTAAGGGTGATACTGGTGGCATTCTGAAATGCTAAAGAAGCAAAAAACGGATTATCAGTACCTCAATAAAAAGAACTCTAACTGATTATCAGTCCCTCAACAAAAATATATTTTTTATTTAGGCCAGAGGGCCTCGTATTTTTGTTGTACAACTTTTAACTCAAACTTCAGATTAAATTTATCTTACAAACAGATACACAGTCACATATACAGACATACAGACAGATAACAAAAATACCCTTATTTATTTATTGATGTACTGCACTCTACTTACCACGTATAATTTATTAATTATTAAAATATTGTAAAAACATAAACACCAGTCACTATATTTTAAAATAAACCAAAGCAAGAAATCACTTTCGTGGCCTAAAATCACCTTCGTGTATAAAACACCACGAAGGTGATGCCACGAAGGTGACGAAAATTTTAGTTTTTTATGAATTATCCTTAAATTTGAATTTAACGGTTCAAGTCGAATACTACACAAATAAGTCTAACATGTTAAGTTTTCAATGGCAAAGTTTCAATTAAATTGTTTAAATTTTAGAGGTAGAAAATATTGTTCAAGCAAGCGACGGTATGTCTATGGATATTCACAAAAAGTTACGTATTTTTTTCCCGGAGCGACGATCGACCTATCTCACCTCCCCAATGGCCGGAGCGCGACTAACGTTAACCGAATAGAACACTGTGATTGGTTGCTGATGTTCAGTTTAACGGCAATCTTGTATTATTACTCAAAATTTTAGGTACCTAAAATCGTGTGACCAACGTATTTCGCTTTCTCAATTCAAAATAATTATAAGAAGATATTTTTTTGACTATTGTGTGGAAAGTATATTTAATTACGATAATTTTAGTATATGCTACACACAAATTGAATGAAAATTGTGAATGCAGTAACCAAATGTTCAATTGCAACCGAAGGTGTGACACGATGAGAACGCGAAAAATCACCCCGTTTTTTATCGTTTCATGTGATTTTTTCGTATTATTTTTGCTTCTATTACGATAAAATTTATATTGTATGTAGCTAAATAGATATTTTATCATCTGATTTCAAAGTTATTGTTCTAACTTATACCGTTTATGAACTATTATTGTGTGACCATCAAATTTGAGTGTAAATGAGAAGTACCCTTATGTACAGTCGACAGCACATCAGACATTTTCGTTGCAAAGTCGCCCCTATCGCAAATACGTAAGATACCACAGTGTTTACGTTGACGTGCTGTCACTGTACCTACTCTACTCTGCCAAAACTGATATTATGCAAGTATTCTTGCAAAATCAAAAAAGGAAAACAAAAATTAAGACACAAGCTATTTATGTCTTTAGAATCAATAAATTGTGGTTAATCTTCAAGGTGGCGTGGTGAAAACGTATCGACAGCTGAAGTGGAAGGTGTGATCAGCTCTTTGATTGGACTCAAGGATGCAGTGGTTTATGGGGTAAAGGTAAGTTCATGAAACAGCGTCACAAATTAATCTTTGTTTGTTTTTTCTTCTTCTTTGTCACATTTCTAGTTTTAACTTTATGAGACGCTTTTTGAGCCATATTAATTTAAATTGTCCCATATTAATTTCATAGTTCACAGCAGACTTATCAACTCGGAAAGGGATCAACACCGTATCGCCTTTTGCGAGCTGTCATCGCCTTTCGCGCGCTGTCAACCGCGAGGCGAGGCATTTACGTTATGGTGCGGATAAGTGTGCGTTGCAGTATGGACTTTCATACAAAGAATACTGACCGCCTGGAGTTGATACGGTTAGGGTCCCTTTCCAGGTTGATAAGTGTGCTACGTCCATTATTAGTCAGGATGACGGCTAACAGAATCGTTCTACATAGGAATTGAATCTAGAACCTCCGATTCCAGAGAGTCAAACTACCTATCTAGGCATGGTGATAAAAACACCCTCTCTCTATTTTTCCAGATACCAAATGTAGAAGGAAAAGCCGGCATGGCAGCTATCGCAGACCCAGAAAACAAAGTAGACCTTGCATCCTTAGCTAAAGGTCTAAAATCGTCTCTCCCAGCATACGCTAGGCCTCTCTTCGTCAGAATAATGCCGGAACCTCCCTTGACAGTGACATTTAAACTGAAGAAGAAGGAACTAATGGAGCAAGGATTTGCAATAAACACACATAAGGACCCTTTATATTTCCTAGACCAAAAGACTTGGGAGTATGTTCCTTTAACCCCTAAATTGTATGACGAGATAGTCCAGGGTATAATTAGACTGTGATGGATATAGAATAAAGTTAAGCCCGATTTTCGCCAAGGCGGAGCCTAGCAGAGCGTAGAAGTGTTTTAAATCAGGGATGTTAAGGATATGAAGTTTCAGTTATATGTATAGGGTTATGGATATTAGAATAATCTTATACCGGTTTCGGTTAAGTACGGTTACAGATATGAAATCATTTCGGATTATCCGAAAGTTTCGGATAATTTAGGTTACGGTTAAATTAGAATTTTTAAAAGGTAAAATTCAAATAGCAAATAGCAAGATGCGCGAATCACATAGCCACAACAAACAGGCGGAGATATTAGATGATGCCCGGGAATGCCAGATAATAACAAATATTTAAAAATATTAAGATTTAGATTCCGCCTTTATCCGAAACTTTTGAATCGGTTACCGTTACGGATATCCGATAGTTTCGGTTATGGTTACGGATATCCATAACATCCCTGTTTTAAATAACCAATTAGATTTTATTATTTCCATTTCTCCGCTCTACTCCGCTCCGCTCTGCTTTGGTGATAACTTTAAAAAAAAACCGACTTCAAATGCGTGAACACAAAAAAAAAAAATTAAAAAATTTTGATAATACCTATTCAACAAAAAAATAATCGTTCAAATTGATTTATAATCGGCGGAGATATTGCGTATAAAAAAGTTCATCCCCAATTTTCCACCCTTGGGGGTTGTTTTTACTATTATTAAATTTAAATGGGACAACCCCTGAGGTATTATTACCTATACGCCTAAAAAAGATTTGTTCAAATCGGTTCATAATTGGCGGAGTTATCGCGTAACAAACATAGAAAAAAAACATACGGGTCGAATTGAGAACCTCCTCCTTTTTTGAAGTCGGTTGAAAACCGGGTCTTAGTAGTTAGAACTTTTTTGTATGATGGCAAAGAAGATCGTTTGCTCAAAAAGTTTTACGCTGAGTGGCACCACCTACCTTTGACCGTAATTTAACGGTAACCGGAGTATTTTGTGTGGAGCTTGACAGATTTTTGACGTTTGTTAAAGTCAAAGTAAGATGGTGCAACCCAGACTTAGAGTGATTTAAAAGTGCCAGAAACAAAATTATAGAAAAAGATGAAGTATGAAGGAGTTAGAAAAAAGACAAGTGTGCTTCCATGTACCCGCAACAGTCTTAACTGCCCATTGCCAGTCATGTCATCTCGTTCTATCGCAAAGAATCACCATTTGATAAGAGCGAGAGCAAAAACGGAAATGGATAATTAACAGTGTGGCCATGTGTACGTACGACCACGACAGATTGTACATTTGTACAGCGCCCCTAGCGGTTACGTTCAAAAACTAAAATCTTCTTAGATTTTTTGACGCATTCGCTAGCGAACACAATAACGTAAACTCATGGTAAGCACAAAGATTGGTTTGAATTCATATAGGGCCATTTAACTCTGCTGCCATCAGTATGTAAGTATTGTACTCGTAGTGTTTTTGTACATCCTTTATTTAATGAGGGTGTTCGCGATTAAAAAATCCGCCAGATGGCAATACGTAGACGGGAGGTCCAAATGCTGCATGATTGGTGGATTTTGACATCTGTCAATGTCATGTCAAAATCCACCAATCTTGCAGCATTTGGACCTCCCGTCTACGTATTGCCATCAGGCGGATTTTTCAATCGCGAAAACCCTAATTGAAATGGCGTGTTTTAATTTGTTAAACAGCTCAGTGTAGACGCAGTTAATTGCTGTAATTTGTTGAATTGTTAATCGACTAGTTTGCTTGTTACTAAATTGTTAAAATAAATATAAGTACCACCACACCCACAAGGTAGACCGACGACCTGATAAAGGTAGCAAGAAGGCGCTGGATGCAGGCCGCTACCAACCGTGCGATGTGGAAGTCATTGAGGGAGGCCTTTGTTCAGCAGTGGACGTCCTATGGCTGAAATGATGATGATAATGATGATGAAATATATGTATCACTAGTAAAATACCACTTATATGAACTAATCGTATTTAAAAGTTGGCTAAGGACTTTTAAATTACTAATAAAACAATAGTAGTAAAATAAACATAAAAAAATTTAAAATATGGTCAGGATTTTAAATTAACTTAGGGCTGATTTTTCAATCGTCAAATAACTTTAACTGAAGAATATGTTTGGCACATTGACAGTTTCAGTATGGGAAATATGTCAAAATGACAAGTTTATTCTTCAGTTATAAGATGAAAAATCAGCCCTTAGTAAAATAAAACTAAACTTGATTGAAGTAAAAACATGCTCAAAATCTAGATCAAATTAAGAACAATCAAGCTATCGTACAAATAAGTTGTAAGGGTGATGTTACACTAGCGAAATAAATATTTTTGGACTACTAAATGTAACATGGTTTTCAGAAAACCATTCAATAGCCCAGTGATTTCATTTAATGGTTTACTTTTGATGTAAATCGCCAGTGTGGTAGAGCCTTTATTTATTTAACTTAGGATCTGATAAGTATTTATGTAAATAATAATTATTATAACATTTAACAATTATACGTTTCTCCAAAATCATGGTGAGGCCTTTAAAATGTGATATTTAACTCGAATTTTATTTATTATGTTATTATTGCAAATAAATTTATAAAGGTGAAAATTATTTTTCCTTAGGCTAGAATTCCCTTGTGCTGATTTTTCTTTTAATATGTAAAAACAATATTTTTCATAGGATTTCAACCTTATCCCATCAACGGCCGGTTCACACATGTCTCCGTTTTACTGTTCCGTTTTATCGTGTACGTTTTTTCTCGTCGATGTATGTATGTATTACTGTATACAGAATACTGTGTCATGTGTGAAGTCGCTCATACAACTACATACGCCATCGACGAAAAAAAACGTACACGATAAAACGGAACAGTAAAACGTGGTGGGAACACACGCGTGGACGCGTCCAACTACATCGGCCTTGCGCCGAGAACTCTGAACTGTAAAGTTGAAAATACATTGGCAAGCCACTTACAAGTTAAAAATTAATTTCATGTTTTGTGTTATTATAAAAAGAAACCAAAGGATACACATTTAAAGCTCTTTATTCATCCATACAAAACAACAAATCGCATCCAACCAACGGATCTATATCAAAATTTGGCTAAAATCTTTTCGACCTAGATCTAGTTTGTACACATCACTTCATTTGTGCAACTTTAGCCTAAAATTAAATATTTATAAGGCCCGATTCGACCAAACTTTTATCCGAGAATAACTCCTGGTATAACATTGACATTGAAACTGTCAATGTCAGTATGGGAAATATGTCAAAATGGCGAATAACTGACGATTAATTCTGAGATTAATATTTACTCTTGTTTGGTCGAATCCACCCTTAATATTACATACTATTATAGGAGAATTTGAGAGAAGATGGACTGCAATGTATTACGTAGCTATGAAAAGTTGGACCAAAAAATATTTGACGGTATACGCACAAAAACTAAATAATAATTACGTTACAATGACAAATGAAAAAACACGTAGAAGGTTCATAATTTTGAAAATAATTGATGAGATAAACTGTAAAGAATAAATTTTAAATTGCTGCTATGAAAAGAAAAGTTGGACTAGACAAACTTTTACGTTATAGAGTCACATAAATGAATTATGCACAAAATAAATAATGATACAATGACCAAAGAAAACACACGGTACATATTTCCATTGCAATCACGTTGAGTGCCACAAGTCTCAATAATTTAAGGACCCTTCATGCATGACGTAATGGAAGAAAACATAACTTCAATGAAAATAGGAAAATAAAATATCAAACAAATTGAAAATCCACTTCAACAATCAACTTTGTATTTATCTGTCGAAAGTGCAAAAGTACATATTTACTTTATAGCGTTAGGGCTAGCGCGCACGGGCGACTTTTGTCGCTGTGACTTATGAAGCAAAAATCTTGTCATTACTGTAAAATCTTACGTCACTACTGTCAAAATGTTGGTAGAAATGTTAAAATTTTTATCCACTTTTAGCTTAATACAATGTTATTATTTGTTATTTAATAAGACATTTTAACTAAACAAAAAAGTGTCAAGGTCCAAGTGGACCAGAATAGTCCACTATAAGTTGCCTCACTTGTCGTGCGCTTATCTATCTAGGCTTTTCTATGTATACTATGGAGGTCCGTGCATGTAGCGACGTGACAGTGACATAAATTACTTTTCTACATTCTCCCTCCATACGTTTATATGGAGGTGATAAAAAAGTCACAGTGACAAAAGTCACCGTGTGCGCGAGCCCTTACTTTATAAAATTTGAGAAAACTAGGTACATACCTAGGTTAAGCAAAGAGTTGCACTGTATTCTGAATGCTCTCTTTATTTGTAGAGATCTCAGCTACACATTTAATATTTACAAACTAAAAACGTTTACCTTACCAATGTCTTTTGCATTAAAACTTACGTTAAACGAACACATTTTCTTTTGGCAGTAGCCCAATCTCGGATCTCATCTAATTGTGATCAATATTAAGTGTTCCTTGAAGCGCACCCATTTTCAAGCACTCCTAAATTATTAGCGCACTAAGTCATATGCGCACCATGATTTTCAGGTGCGCACCATCGACGAGCATTGAAGCGACACCCCACAGGTAGTGAGGCGGGTCGTTACATTCCCTCTAATATGGTCGAGTGAAGCGATGGCTGGTTCACTCGTCATGTCTGTGAACAGGCGCTGCTTTCGGGGACTGGTCAATCCAAGTTATTCAAATTTATGTATGCGAGTCATTTCTACTAGTATCTTAATATGTAAGTCTAGATATTAGCACGTCACTACCTTGTTTAATATACCACGCAATCTTGTATACCCATTCTTATAAGATACACCATACAAGAATGCATGGTAAATTCAGTGAACTGCTCCTGAATCGAATGTACCTACTACTACTATTTCTATTTATTTATATTAACCGGCAGACAGTGGTGACTGAGTTTGTTGCGGCGCTTCTTCTCAGCACTTGCCAAATGTTGGTCTCGAAGCGCTGGTAGGGTAAAAAGATTATGAGACATGTAGAGGCTCCTTAAGAGCAAAATGACGATTCGTTCGTTCGTTCGTTTCAGCCGAAAGACGTCCACTGCTGGACAAAGGCCTCCCCCAAGGATTTCCACAAAGACCGGTCCTGCGCCGCTTGCATCCAGGTACTTCCCGCGACCTTCACCAGATCGTCGGTCCACCTAGTGGGAGGCCTGCCCACGCTACGTCTTCCAGCTCGTGGTCGCCACTCAAGAACTTTCCTGCCCCAGCGGCCGTCAGCTCTTCGAGCTATGTGCCCCGCCCGCCCTGGAAGATGTTTTCAAGCTTCTGGACTGGAGCGGATTCGGCATAAATATCAACGGCGAGTATATCACCCACCTTCGTTTCGCGGACGATATCGTAGTCATGGCTGAGACCGTGGAGGACCTAAACACAAATGACGATTAGTAAGAACTATTTATTAGTCCAAACAAATAAAGAAATTTTGACTTTGACACAATACGCCCTTATGTATTTAGTGCAAATAAAAGGTGCGCTTCATTTAGGTGCCCTTGAAAAAGGGTGCGCTTCAAAGAGTATACCATTTTTCCATTTTTGAACTGATCCATAAAGATTTGTCAAAAATGGAAAAATAATATGATACCTAAACATACAATTTTATATTAATTTTTATTTCACTATAATTTTGGTGCATAATTGCGAGTTTACATTCAATTCCATACATAATTGATATTATTTATTCTTACCTATTTCTATAACACTTGCAATTTTTTGAGTTGCCTATAACTATACATAATAGGTACATACACGTTTTCATTTGCTTAACAACTATTACAAATATGTC
This sequence comes from Ostrinia furnacalis, assembly GCF_004193835.3. Lineage (NCBI taxonomy): Eukaryota > Metazoa > Arthropoda > Insecta > Lepidoptera > Crambidae > Ostrinia > Ostrinia furnacalis. The sequence goes on along the minus strand of NW_021133116.1, from coordinate 6,442 downwards.
ACAAAATAATAATATTCTTTACCTATCTATTTTATTCTATTTGACAGAGTGACTATGTAACTATTAATAAAAATGAAGTATATTCAACGATTTTTTGAAGATAATTGTTTAATAAAATGATAACCATTAAAAACTCCAGTGATTTATGGAAAAAAACAAGCTCAACAGTGATCAACTTCACACTCTATCTCTTTCATTGTATTGTGCTCGTCTTCTACTTATTGAGCATGCTCAAGTTAAAAAAAAACTCAATTCAGATTTGTTTTTTTTTTAACTTGAGCATAATTAAATAGATAATCTTCAAATTAAAAGTTTTGTTCAGGGTTGACCATTAATTAATTTGCTGCACTATTTTTTATATTTTTCAACATCTGTAATAACTACATCTACCCATTAAAAGTACTGTATAAAATATTGATAAATACGTGATTAAAAATATATGTAATTCACCATCGAACAATAAATAAAGCTCAGATTACATGCATGTGTACCAAAGTATAAATACAATTAAATCTAACTTTGGATTGATTTGAAGATTGAAAAAAGTAATAAAAAGCTTGTAATAAAACTTAAATTGAAAGACACAGCAGCAATTCTGCTTGTGACCACGGCTGCAGCATTGAACAGCCCAAAGTCAAACCGTGAGTACATAATGTAACTCAGTCATAAATGTCGCGTTAAAACCCGTGTCTTTCTATAGTCCAAATGGAACGCGAAAGGTAAAATCTTATAATGATTTGAAGATAATTTTGCATGCATGTAGCCTGAGCCTTATTTTACCTCTGCATTTAAATTGGTTTAGGAAATATGACCACGACTTACGACATGACGTATCCTTTTTAGGAACTTCTCTCCAAGTTACGGAACAAAGAACGATCTGGTTGTGTTCTTACAATCAGTCAACAGATGGCGTTACTCTCTAGATATGAATCCTGCATTCTCGGAAACTCGTGTCATTGACCCCAACAGCTGATTTCAACCTCTTTTCACAGACAAATCAGTGCCAAAACCCTTGAAGGTCTCTGTCATCGTCTATTCTTCTTCTTCTTCAAAACAATCCATGGTCCTTCCAGCTCCTCGTCTATCTGTTCCTGACTTTTTCCTTTAGTTTCAGGTATAAATAGTAGAGTGTACAAAGAGCCTAGTAGAGTGACGCCAGCGCCGATATAGTAGGTACTGTGGAGTCCGAGAGAGACGGCAATAGTCCCGTAGTAGCGAAGAAGGAGAAAGCTGCTGAGCCACATCCAAGAGATGATGAAACTGGACGCGAGGCTTCGAACCTGGGACATACAAATACCCATAAATGAATTATTTGAAAACTAATATGATTAAACATAAATAGAAATAGTTCGTTTCAGCCGAAAGACGTCCACTGCTGGACAAAGGCCTTTGGCCAAGGTTTTCCTTAAAGACTGGTCCTGCGCCGCCCGCATCCAGGCACCTCCCGCGACCTTCATCAGACCGTCGGTCCACCTAGTGGAAGGCCTGCCCACACTTCAAATAGTAACTAATGGCAATGGCAAATGAACAATTTTCAAGCGGAAAAAGAAACAAATAAACCAATTAATTGGTCTTAAAAAGGTTTACTTACATTTATAGAAAACAGCTCCGAAATCAGTACATACGGCACAGATCCTAACCCTATATTGTAAAGGAAGAGCACCACTGATAACAGTAATATTGGGGCCATCATCGTTTCGTCTTCACTTGCTTTTACTTCATCATTCTCTTTCTTGCCCCATAAGACACCACCATGACTAGAATTGTGTGTGTCTTCACCGATTCTATGCCAAGATTTCTCAGACTCTGTAGTATTCATTATTAAATTATTAGTAACGTTATCATTGACGTAAGCAGTCAAGTTTTGAGGTATTTCTATGTGTTTGCCCCTGATATGGTCGATAGGGCTTCTTCTGTAAGGCCACAGGCGGTGGGGGTACCAGGAGTACATGCGAAGCCGAGGGTCGCAGTATACTCCGAGGATGGCGAGACAGCAGGCAATGCCGGAGCAGGACCAGAGTAAAAGCATCTGGAAGAAATAAAATAAATTCTTATGTCATGAAACATACGGAGAAGATCCATGAATGAAGAAGAACATAAAAATCTCTGTGAATTTTTTAATGAGGACAGTTTTGAAAAATATGGTTGCTGTAATTGCTTGGTTAGAATCTAGATTCCTAATAATTACTCCTGCATCAAATATTATATCACAACAATTAAAAAAGATGTAGCCAGGAAGTCAAAGAGGAATTTTCCAGTGAGTATTCGACACACGACAAAATTAATGTAGACAAGCATTGTAGTGTTTCGGCAGTTACGAGGTAAGACAGCCAGTTCCTCTGTGGTTGAGGTTTCCGAGTGAAGCTCGGTTCCACCTTCGGTGTGATCATCACTTTCTATCAGGTGAGATGACGTATGCCTCGGCATCTCTTTGGGGATAAAAAATATTCAGTTGCTTTTCTATTACAATTATATTTTGACTTACTTTTCTCCCAAGCTTGTCGACTGTGATAGTAGCCACAGCGGCTCCCAAAACCAGTGCTGCTCCGCACAGCATAGATCCAGCCTCAGATGCATCCAATAAGGGACGGGGCACAGTTCTGTAACCAAAGTCTAGTTATTGATAATGGTGATCTTAACAAAACAATTAGATTAAATCTTGCATGTTGGGTCTTATAAAAATATTCGTTCCCATCGCTGCATCACAAATTGTGTCCAGTAGGCCTAAGATGCGCGCTGCGATAAGCGGCTATCACGCCATTTTATCGATTTTTCCCATACATTTTGACGTCGATAAAAGTTATCACGGTGCGCATCTGGAGCTTTATGACTCTTAATTAAAAACCAAATGAAGGCTCGGGAAAAGTTAGAAGGACGGACTACTACAGGAGATTTCTATAACGACCGGCCCTGCGCTGCCAGCATCCAAGCGATTCCCGCAACCTTCACTAGACCGGCCGTCCATCTAGTGGAAGACCCATGGTCGCCATTCGAGAACTTTTCTATCTACGAGTTATGTAAATTACTTATTTGTTGATGCTAAAACTCACCCGTTGTAGATAGTAAAGTTGTATGCAGTAAGGTTGAGCCGCGGCACCGTGTGTGCTGTGTGCCGCAACACAGCTGCCGCAAAGCTGTTGACGGCACCCGCACCGCTACCGGCCGCCGCCATCACTAACACCATGCATGAGCAGAGGGCGCGGCGTGGGACTCGGTGACGGACTGATGGAAATAGATACATACGTACTCTTTAAGTCTTTATTGCACACCACTTATTATATAATAGATAATATTATAAAAGAAACACGAACTTAAACCATCAAACGGCCATTAAATCCCATAGCAGACTTATCAACTCGGAAAGGGATAACACCGTATCGCCTTTCGCGAGATGTCAATCGCGAGGCGAGGCCTTTAAGTTACGGTGCGGATAAGTGTGCTTTGTAGTATGGAGTTTCATACAAAGAATACTGACCGCCTCGAATTGATACGGTTACGATCCCTTTCCGAGTTGATAAATGTGCGACGTCTCTGTAAGTAGGTCTTATAGCTACAACAAATTATGATGAACTAATAGATTGGAAAATAGGCAAGGAGTTCATTGCCAAACTTACACAACTTCCTGCAAGCCGACTGCTCTGCCTTCTTATCACAATTGGAGTCTAACCCACTGCTCCTCTTCAGCATCGGCTGAAACGTATCAGAATCCTGCCTCCTCATCGCCTCCCGTCTTCCGTAGCAGTCTGAAGTTCTGATCTTGACTTCTTGCTGCTCGATGACGTCAGTCAAATCTTCCCTGAAGTCGGAGCCGTCGAACCAGCATATCACCTTTGCCGCGTCCTGGAATATTAGAAGTAGCATGTTCTTCTGCATCGTCTATTGTACAGGTTATAATGGGGTCACAACTAGGTACTGCTAGATTTTATGAACTGCCATTATTGGCATCTAGTATGTCTCAATAGCACAACAAGGTTTTGGTTCCATCAATTTCATGCTATGTTATAACCATATTTTGCACTGTGTGTTCCTGTGTCCAGAACCTCTGAGACGTAGGATTGTACGTCACGAAACTCTAAGTCAATCCAAAAGCAACTTCTTCTTAACTAAAGTCTCAATATTATCACGTCAGTGTTGAGACCAAGATGTTATACTCAATTCAGATTGCTCAGAACTTTTCAGACAATTTATTCTTTTCAGACAATAGCTTTTTCCAAATCTGCAAATAATTCTTATCAAAGTAATCTGGGGGCACGGCAGTGCCCCCGCCAAGTCGAGCGCGAAGCAAACACTGCCGTACCATCCTTTACTGGAACCATTTCGCCGCATTTTCAGGCCCCTATTTGAGAACCTCTGGATAAGACCAGAACGCAGAAATTTTCGTCATCTAGTAAGCTATAATCACATACTTAAAATCCAAAATTTCAAGTCTGTAGGTCATTTAGTTCCGAAGTTAAGCGAAAGCAAAGTTTCGCATTTATGACACTCACTCACTCACTGATGATCATCAAAATAGAACTAGTACTTCCCATAAACTCAGAGAGCTGAAATTTGGTACAGAGTTAGGGTTTAATGGCCACATAAAGGGAAAACTATAAAAACTAGGAAAATCGAAGATCTGGAGTAACACCACATTCATAATAATCAATACTACTAGCGCCACACCGGCGCCGTGGTGTTCGCCTGTACCGCTCACCGCTAGATGGCGCTAGCACTTTGAGCGTCGATTTTCTGCACCGCGGTGTCCAGATTTTTTTTCCTTTCTAGACCCCCCCGTCGATTAAATTGAATGTTGTGTAATTTTAATTTGGTTGATTTCGTTTATTATATCGTGACTCCGTGAGGTTCGCTAAGGTTAAGTTATTATTAAAACAATTCTGATTCGTTGTCCATTTTAAAGGTCGCTATGTTTAATATCGTAAAAAAAAATGTCGATAATATTAAAGGACGACGACGTTAAATAATTATGCCACTTTCTACAAAAAGAAGTGAAATCCCACCAAAAACATTCTGTAAAAAACTAGCCAAGTCTCGATGGAGGCGCTGCTTGTTTATCTCTAAAAAGTAATGAAATCTAGACAAAGTCGTGCCAAGTCTATGGTTCCTTACTGCGATTTCTTTATTATTATAGTTAATTTTGTGTGACTTGGCCGTTAAACAATCTTTATTAAGATAATCATTATTGAAATACGCTCAACGTTTTCCAAGTGGCAATTTATTTTCCATCGTCAATGGACCAGAACCGCTCTGGTGACAGATTGGTGCAATGGTGTCATGGAGCACCTGGTTTTGTACCCTTCAACGGCCAAGTCACACAACATTAACTATAATAATAAAGAAATCGCAGTAAGGAACCATAGACTTGGCACGACTTTGTCTAGATTTCATTACTTTTTAGAGATAAACAAGCAGCGCCTCCATCGAGACTTGGCTAGTTTTTTACAGAATGTTTTTGGTGGGATAACAATTTACAACAAATGATTTTTCAATTTGCAGAATGAGATCTGGGAATATAATCTAGACCCCAGATCAAAAGAGCCTGTCTCTCTTCCCACTGCGCCATAGAGACAAAAACCAACTCTACTACCATTAAAAACTTAAAATGTCTACCTGTATCCTCCCAACACTGATGAGGAACGAAGGAGTCTCCGGTAACCATAGCAACGAGACTAGCAACACGCTAGGCGGCGCCGCCATAGACAGAGACAGCGCGTGCGCAGAGAGCATACCGCCCGCGGCGTATGCGAAGAGAATGCCGCAACTGGAAATGGAAACGTTTGAATTTTATAATTTAGATAAAGGAAGACACTGAAAGCAGATTGTGGCTAACAAAATGTGGCTATGGATTGGCCATTAACTCCTAGATCTGATGATCAAGTGACGACCATGGACCAGGAGGACATAATATATTATGAACAAGCTCTCTCTCGGTAGACTGATGATGGTTTAATGGTAGAGATTGCGGGAAGCACTTGGGTGCGGGTTGCGCTACCTTGAACTGGTAGTTGTAGAAATCCTTGGGGAGGCCTTCTTCCAGCTGTAATTGAACGAAAGGAAAAAAAAACAATGATGTAAGTTTACCTACTTTTGTTTAGCTACTTGTTTTTAGTATTCGTTTCTTAGCTTTGTGGTTCCCTTCTAACGAGTAAAATCATAATAATTATGCTTTGATCAAATTCTTAAGAAATTCAAATTTTATTAGTCCGCAAATTCGAATTCAAAATATAGTTTATTCAGTACATAGGCATATAGCTTGCCCTACCAACGTTAATAATAATTATGTTGAATAATATTGATGTACAAAAGCGTCATACAACCCTATAATAATGTAGATTGCATCATCTATGTACGTATAAGTACTGTAAGAAAATAAAATTCCTGTTATGTGTTACCATTGGGGTCACTTAATAATTAACTTTTAAAAAAAATAAAACCGACCTCAAAT